>NC_056740.1:282550592-282715592 GCF_019279795.1 Protopterus annectens
TTTTACAAGCAGGGAAACAACCCCAATAGCCTAAAGCCTACTAAAGCAATAGGAAGGACGAATATCTCCAACATTATGAAAATATTTAAGATGTCAATAGATGTTTGGGTTATCCATTTAGTATACTCTGCAGATATGGAGTCTGTGTTCTAATATAGCCTTAGGCCTGAACACAAGTATTGCTTGATCTTTAAGCTATGAACTATATAGCTGTGAGATTCATTTCTGCACTCTGTTCTAAGTAGTGGGGATATTTGTAGCATTTCCATATTCAGGCTTGTATTTGGGGCTAGTGTTTGTGGAGGCTGTGTGTCTGAGCACATATTCAGGGACATCTTGGTTTAGCCAAAGACATCAGGCATTTCAGTGAGAGAGAATTGTTTGAGGTCATTGGCTGACTGAGGTCACCTGGACTACAGCTTAGACTAAGCACCTCATTTGTTCTTTTGAGATTTCTTTCTTAAAAGCTGTCTCAGGTTTCAACTTTCTGTTACCTAAGAAATTCAGTTGTGAGTGTTCTGCCATTTCACACTGAACTGATCGAAGGAAGGACACTGAGGAAACTCAGAGCTATAATATATAACATTAAGTATCCTGTTTTTTGCTTATTTTTGTTCTTTATTTCTTTGTTATTTATAGCACTTTGTGTACTGTGCATTTTTCTAGCTAGTTTCACTGTGTGTGAGGTATTAACTGGAAATTGTCCACTTTTATTAAGCATCTGTTGGGTTGTTTATTTCTGATAACTTGTTTCAGCTAAACTCTTTTTTCTAGAGGCTCCTTTAGCTGTTTAAAACTTTCATTTAAAGGCTCACTGCTGCTTTTCAGCTGTGAGATACATGTTTTTATAGTTGGCCGCTTTGCAGTTGCCCGTCCCTAGTGTAAATTTGATCTGGGACCCTCCTCCCAGTCTAGTGTCATTACCTCATTCTACCCAGTACAGTGGGAACATTTGAGAAGGCCAATCAGCTTAGTTTCTGCTACTCCTTTCTCTCTTTCCTTTCTCTCTTTCCACAAAAAAAAAAAAAAAAAAAAAATGTATCTGCTTTTACTGTATTTGTGTTTCTTCCTACTTTATTTTGCTTTTGCGTCATTTTAAAAGTACTCAATTGTATTTATTACTGCTTGGTGTAACTCATTCTAAGCCTTTTAGTTTAAGCACTTGGGCTTCAGACCAGTTGTTTTACATTAGGAAGGTTTGTGGCCTGCACTGTAGTGGCAGAACAGGTAGCTTACATCCTTCTAAGTTGGGAACTGCTGATTGAGGGCTCAGTGTCTGTTATTCTAAAAGTGTATTAATCCTGGTTTAATCACTTGGGCTTCAGGCCAGTTATTTTACATTAAGAGGGTTCGTGGTCTGCACTCATGTGGGAGGAGAGGCTGGACTCTGCCCTTCTGAGCTGGGAATTTCTGGTTAAAGGCTTATAGTGCCTGCATATTTGAACTGCTTCTTACTGAAATTGGTACACCTTGTTTGCTGTAGCACAGACTAGATCCAGGCCTGCTGAATCTAGCTTTGTTTGTATAACTTGAGCACTAATCCAGGCATTCTTTAAAGTATTCAATTGTATTTATTACTGCTTGGTAGTAACTTGATTAAAGTGTAGCTATCATTCTAAGTCTTTTGGATTAAGCACTTGGGCTTCAGACCAGTTGTTTTACATTAGGAAGGTTTGTGGCCTGCACTGTAGTGGCAGGACAGGTAGCTTACATCCTTCTAAGTTGGGAACTGCTGACTGAGGGCTCAGTGTCCGTTATTCTAAAAGTGTATTAGTTCTGATTTAAGCACTTGGGCTTCAGGCCAATTATTTTACATTAAGAGGGTCCGTGGTCTGCACTCTTGTGGGAGGAGAGGCTGGACTATGCCCTTCTGAGCTGGGAATTTCTGGTTAAAGGCTTATAGTGCCTGTATATTTGAACTGCTTCTTACTGTAATTGGTACACCTTGTTTGCTGTAGCATAGAATAGATCCAAGCCTGTTGAATCTAGCTTTGTTTGTATGCTTGTTGTTTGTTTGCTTGTTATTTCCCTGAAAAGCTAATTCCACCTAAAACGCGGCTTTTCAGCGCTTCTGTGGATCCCTAGTGATATCTGCATTGCTTACTGTACTTATTTCCTTGTTTCACTTTAAAGAAAGTTACTGTTTGTCGTTTTTGCATTTAAGTTACCTGTAACACATAGCATTTAAGTTACCTGGCACTTGCTCACTAAAGCAATTATATAAGTCAGCACTAAAAAAATTAAAAGCACTACACCCTCACAAACTCCCCTTGAGTTCCTTGTTCCCCATTGGCCCTTTTTTCAATTATAAAGGAATTCCCAATACTATTCTAGCATGTCCAAAGGTCAGTTGTCAATCTCCTCTCTGGTCCAGCTGGTGAATCTGGGAATCTTGAATGTTACAACTGCCTCATGTACACAGACAACCCTCTCCTCCTCCCAACAAATTCCAACACATGTGAGAGATGCAACCATATAGCCAAACTGGAGGCTAAGCTCTCTCAACTCAGTACTGGCGTAACCAGTCAGGAGGAGAAGGAAACCACACTCACTACAATTCCAGTCTCACATAGACCTACCATGACAGCAAACCAAACACATAAACACACAAAAACATACTTGGAGGCTCTAAATAAAAATCTGCCTAAGCAGCAGAGACCTCCAAAGCAGACACCCAAGCAACCGCTACCCCAAAACAAAACACGTGCAACACATAGCTCACAAAGCCAGTGTGCCAAACAGTCACATCCCTTAAGGCTAAACAACACACCTGATACACTTGTAATAGGTGACTCTATCGTCAGGCACACTGACGTCCCACTCACCAGGCTGAACAAGGAGAAGGTCACGGTGAGCTGCCTGTCAGGCGGTAGGATCCGCCACATAACACAAGCACTCCGGTCACTCCAAGGCAAGTACAAATATGACTCAGTCATTGTCCATGCTGGTGTGAATGACCTGAGACGTACGTCCCTGGACTACATGAAAAGAGACATAGAGAAGCTCTCTGAGCATGTAGACCAGGCCGGTATGACCCTGACCTTGAGTAGCATCTTACCCTCACCAAGAATGATGCCACAATATGAAGACAAGATGATCAATTTCAACAATTGGCTTGAGTATTGGCGTCATTCAAAGGGGATCCAATGCCTGCCAGCCTGGGATGACATGCTCGACAAGCCACGATGCTTCGCTAAGGACGGCTTGCACCTGTCACCCCTGGGCTTTCGGATATTGACAAAGGCTCTTGCTACCCCCATAGTGCCTTTTTTAGGCAAGGCTCAAAAGACAAACCCACCTTCATAGGTATCACAAGGGATAAGAAACTAAGAGTAATGCTACTCAACGCCAGAAGTCTAAACCTCAAGATGCACGCACTCAAAACTCTCCTTAGCATGGAGAACATCGATATCTGTGCAGTAACAGAAACCAGGTTCAAGGCTCCCGAGAGCACCCCAGCACTACCAGGTTATACATCATACCATGCTTTTCGGCCCCAAAACTTGGACCAAAACACAAAAAGAGAGGGAGAATCAATATTCGTCAAAGATACCCACACCTCCAGGTTGGTGGCACAGCACGAAGCATCAGAGACTATCCATGTGCAACTAACAGTGGGTAAAACTGCCTTCCAGTTTATAGCCTGCTACAGACCACCCTCCCAAACCCAGGAACCCCACTCGGCCTTCCTGAGAACACTGGAAAATATGAAGGTCTCTCCAAACATCATTATATGGGTGACTTCAACTACCCAAACAAAGACTGGGAGCATTACTCTAGCTCCAACACCCTAGCCCAAAGGTTCCTAGAATTTATAAACTCAAATGCTATGGAACAACTTGTTACCACTCCCACAAGAGGGGAAAACATACTGGACCTGATCATCACCAACATGGGGACTTTATGCTCCAGACCAGAAGTGTATCCCTCACTGGTAAGATCAGACCATAAACTAATCTCACTGGATAGTCACATCCCGGCCCCACCCCCTGCCCAGAAAACCACAGTGAAAAACTTCTCTAAAGCAAATTTCACACTCCTCAAAACTGAGGTGGAATCCTTCAAAGCCCCCGGGCCTGTGGAAAATTCGGCCCAGACCGCAGTATCCTTTATAAACGCATTCTATGAAGACCTTCAGGAATGCATGGATCATGCAATCCCAAATAAAACCAAGACCCAATCCTCCAAAGGCAGACGTCCTGTCTAGTGGACCCCAGTCATAAACAAACTATACAATAGAAGGAGGAAGCTACTACATGACAGAGCAAAATCCCAAAAAGGGAAGGCATCTCTGATCAGTATTAGCAAAAAACTACGGGCACTGATAAAATCGTCTAAGGCCAGCTTCGAGAGAAAAATAGCACAGGACACTAAGGATAATCACAAGGCTTTCTTTAGTTATGTTAGTAACCTGGGTGGGAATTCCCAGATATGCTCAGAATTAGTCCAAAATGACAAAAAATAGACCAAACCCACAAACATTGCCAACATGCTAGCTGACAGGTTCAGCGCAAACTTCTCCCCCCCCCTCCCCACCAAAAGGGCAAATATCTATCCCAGCAGAGTGCTACCCCCCTGACATCTCAGATGCTCAGGTAAGAGCTGCCCTCTCCAAAGCAAAAAACACAGCATCAATGGGACCAGACGATGTCCTGGGCTGCGTCCTACATGAACTCCAAGAAGAGCTAAACCCAAACATAAAACTACTGTTCAATCTCAGCCTTACTACAGGATATGTACCCAAAGAGTGGCATACAGCAACAGTGGTCCTTCTCCACAAAGGTGGTGCCTCAACGGATCCTGGAAACTATCGCCCCATAAGCCTGACAAGCTTGGTCTGCAAAGCTATGGAAAGGATCATCATGGACCTCATAAATAAAAATATTGGGGACCTACAGACACTGGATCCTACCCAATTCGGCTTTGTTAAGGGCAGATCCTGCTTCTTAAACCTGGTTGATTTCTTTGAAACAGTCACCAAGGCCATTGACGAGAGGAAGGTGGTCCACACAGCCTACCTGGACCTCGCAAAAGCCTTTGATACAATACCCCACTCGGGCATTATAGATAAGCTCACCAGCTTAAATATAAACCCCTATGTCACTAGATGGGTTGCAAACTGATTCAAGGACAGAACCCACATGGTTAGAATTGCTGGAGCCATGTCAGACTCCAAACCAGTTACAAGTGGCGTCCCACAAGGCTCAGTCCTGGGACCTCTCTTGTTTGGTATATATTTCTCGGAGGTACAGGCCAACACAGAAGGACTGTGGCTGACCAAGTTCGCAGATGACTGCAAAGTGGGCGCCATAATCGACTCTCCAGCCGACACAAGCATCCTCCAAAAGGGCCTCATAGAAACAGACAACTGGTGCCAGAGCCATGGCCTCATGCTAAACGCCAAAAAGTGTATAGTCATCCCCTTTGGCAAAAACAAAGTGCCCACAAATTATCACATAGGTGGTAATCCATTAAGTACAGAAGAAGTAATTAGGGACCTGGGGACCCAAGTTGATAGCAATCTCTCATTTGACAACCACGTGGCCAAAGTGGTTAGAAAAACATTTTATATAGCCCACCTAACCATGAAGGGATTCACATCTAGATCAGGGGAGGTCATCGTGCCTCTTTACTCATCCCTCATCAGGCACATAATTGAGTACAATGCCCCTTTTGGGATGTACCTTACCAGACACCTGCAGCAACTGGAAAGACCCCAAAAGTACCTCACCAAGAGGATCAAAGGGCTCAAACAGATGCCATATGCTGCCCAGTTAAAGAAACTCCAGCTCTACTCAGTGGCATACTGCCTGCTCAGAGGCGATCTGTGCCTGACGTATAAAGCCATGTCCAACCTGGAATTAATGGACATGCTGCACCTCAGAAAATCCAAATCCCATCGAGCCACGCGCTTGAGAGACTCGAACCTCAGCACTGAAATAAATAGGACATGCTGGAGGGACAGATTCATAACCCAGAGGCTCCTTTCACTCTGGAATAAAATCCCAGTCCAGGTTAGGCAGAGTCCCTCATTGACTCTCTTCAAGAGGAATCTTGATGAGTGGATGGGAGATCGTAGGTTTACCCAGGGTATCACTTCTGTTTCACTGTTAGACAGAGGCACAGTATACTAATATCGAAAAAGGGCATAGCAAAATTAATTTAAAATGGGTGGCGAAAGCCAGACACACTCTGGCTAGACTTATAAATGCCCTAGGGCAGATAGCCTAGTATGAACCTATGAACCTATATGTGTGTGTATATATATATATATATATATATATATATATATATATATATATATATATATATATATATATATACACACACCCATATACATATATTGATGTAAGAATAAGGATGTTGATAAAAATAGAAATACACACACACACACACACACACACACACACACACACACATATATATATATATATATATGTATATATATATACAGTGGATATAAAAAGTGCACACACCCCTGTTAAAATGCCAGGTTTTTGTGATATAAAAAAATGACACCAGAATAAATAATTTCAAAACTTTTCCCACCTTTAATGTGACCTATAACCTGTACAATTCAATTTAAAAACAAACAAATCTATTAGGGGAAAAAAATCTAAAAAATAAAAAACGTACAATAAGCTGGTTGCATAAGTGTGCACACCTTTAAAATAATACTTTGTTGAAGCACCTTTTGCTTACTTACAGCATTCAGTCTTCTTGGGTAGGAGCATGGTACATCTTCACTTGGCAATATTTGCCCACTCTTCCTTGCAAAAGTGCTCCAAATCTGTCAGATTGTGAGGGTATCTCTTGTGCACAGCCCTCTTCAGGTCACTCCACAGATTTACTATTGGATTTAGGTCTGAACTCTGGCTGGGCCATTCCAAAACTTTTAATTTTCTTCTGGTAACGCCATTCTTTTGTTGATTTGAATGTATGCTTGGGGTCATTGTCGTGTTGAAAGGTGAAATTCCTCTTCATCTTCAGCTTTCTAGCAGATGCCGGAAGGTTTTGGGCCAAAAGTGACTGGTATCTGGAAAGTACAGTTTTGTACCTACCATAAATGTAGATGTTCGAAGATCCACATTGCTGCAGTCCTTACACTTGGGTAGTCCGCTGTCCTCGGTCGGCCCGAATATCAAAGTATTAGGCTGACGTCGGTCAAGGCACTTAAGACTGAAATCAGGACGTCAGGGTACAAATGCGCATGACCGACGTCATATCCTCAGTCTTTTCTTGCCCCAGATGTCAGAAGACCCTAAAAAGAAAGGTCAAAACCAAAAGACAGCAAAAAACAACCAACCACCCTTGCACTAATCATATGTACAATATATACACTATCCACAATATTCACAACCCAAACCACACAACCGCCTCTAACTACAGAGGGAAGGAGGGAGGGATTGACTGCAGCAATGTGGATCTTCGAACATCTACATTTATGGTAGGTACAAAACTGTACTATGTTCTTCATCTCACATTGCTGCAGTCCTTACACTTGGGTAGAATCCCAAAGCAGAGGTAAGGGAGGATGGCAAAACTATAAAGCAGTAGGAGCTGCCAAAATGCCCTGTAAAATTGCAGTGGCAAAACCAGCCCTAGATTTAGAGTAAAGTGGAAGGTGGTAATGCTTAGAGAAAGTATGCACTGAACTCCAAGTAGCTGCCTCCAAAATATCTTTAGTTGCCACCCCCCTCAAAAAAGCTGTAGAAGTGGCAGTAGCCCTAGTGGAATGAGGCCTAATCCCAGCTGGAATCTCCTAAACATGATGGGAATAACAGAAAGCAATACAAAACCCAATCCACTTAGAAATAGTTTGTTTTGACACAGGCTTGCCCTGAGAACTCAAAGCAAAAGAAACAAATAACTGCTGAGACTGCCTGAAACCTTTAGTTCTGCTCAAATAATATCGCAACTGCCTGTGTATATCCAAAGTGTGCAAAATCTTTTCCCCTTTATTTTGGGGGTTTGCATAAAAAGTAGGCAAATGAATAGTTTGGTTTAAAGCCACACTAGAAACCACTTTAGGCATAAAGGAAGGATTAGTACGCAAAGATACCCTATCCTTATGGAAAATTAAGAAAGGCTCAACCGCCATAAGGGCCTGTAATTCAGAAACCCTTCTCGCAGAGGTAATGGCCAACAAAAAAGCAGTCTTCCATGATAAATATTTCAACTCGGCATTAGCTGCAGGCTCAAAAGGTTGTAGAGTGAGTTTCTCCAACACAAAATTGAGATCCCAAGCAGGAGTAGGAGCTCTACGTGGGGGTCTTATATTCTTTGCCCCTCTAAGGAATTGCTTAAACAAAGGATGAGAAAACAATGGTGGGTCACAGTCATAGTGAGCCGAAATTGCTGCAGCATGAACCTTAATAGAAGAGAAGGACAAACCTTTGTCCAGTAACTCAGTAAGATATTGAAGAGCCACACTTAAATTAGGCTGAGAAACATCAAATTCCTTTGCTGTACTCCAAAATAAAAATCTCTTCCATTTATCTGCATACACTTTCCTTGTACTAGGCCTCCTGGCCTCCAAAATAACATTCAAAACTTGCTGTGGAAGCTGAGACCCTCCAGGGTTTAAAACAGAATATGCCAGGCTGTTAGGTGAAGAGAGTGAAGTTTGACATTGAGTAAATGACTGTTCTCCTGAGACAGCAGGTGTGGAATCGAAGGCAAAGGCCATGGAGGCTCCGGTACGAGACTTCTCAGTAATGGGTACCAGTGCTGTCGAGGCCAATCTGGAGCTATTAAAATCATCTTTGGCTTGTCCTGTCTGACCTTCAGGAGTACCTTTGGGAGGAGAGGCAGAGGTGGAAAGGCATATACATGAAGATTGCTCCAATTGAATGAAAGAGCATCCACTTTCCAAGCTGTGGGATGAAACCTTTTAGTGCAAAACTTTGGCAGCTGGTAATTTAGTGGAGAAGCGAACAGATCTATGTCTGGAGTTCCCCATGACACTGTCAATTTCTGAAATACATGAGGATCCAATTTCCACTCGTGGGGATCCATAATTTGTCTGCTCAACACATCTGCTAAGGAGTTCTGTGCCCCGGCAGAAACCTTGCCTGAAGATTCAGCTGTAAACTGAGAGCAGTCTCCCACAAAATCATTGCTTGTCTGCATAGAGGATAAGAATGCATTCCCTCTTGCTTGTTGATGTACCACATGACAGTTGTGTTGTCTGTTAGAACCAACACCTGCCCTGGAAGAAGTAAATCCTTGAAAGCTATTAATGCAAATTGGACTGCTAACATCTCCTTCAAGTTGATATGTAGATGTTGAAGTCTGGCAGGCCACGTGTCTTGTACCCACTTTCCATTTAGATGAGCTCCCCAAGCTTTGTCCGAGGCATCTGTCGTTAGAATCTGACTCGCCTCTGGTCGGGTCACAGAGAGTCCCTTGTTTAGGTGACATTCCTGAGCCCACCACAAAAACTCCTTTTGAATGCAAGGTATTATCTGAATGACAGTGTCCATATCTTGGCAGTGCTGTGTACATACATTTTTGAGATACCATTGTAGCTTCCTCATACGCAGTTTGGCATTGGGAAGCACCAGAATATAAGATGCCATGAACCCAAAGGCTTGAAGGACTGTCCTTGCAGTCAGCCTGGACTGATGAGACAATTGATGGAAGTAAAGAGAAAGATTATTTTGTTTGTCCGGGGTCAAAAGGCCATCTGGGATGCTGTATTCAGTCTCACACCCAGAAAGCACATGTCCTGAGAGGGTACTAGACTGGACTTTATTTCGTTCACAGAATACCCCAGGCATCTTAGCACTGCTATCACATACTGTAAATGATGAAGAAGTTCGTCCTTTCTTGGGCCAGAATCAGGCAATCGTCCAAATAAGGATAGATCTGTATTCCTTTTAGCCTGAAGAAAGCTATCACTGGAGCCAGAACTTTCGTGAACACTCTGGGCAGTAGATAAGCCAAAGGGCAATGCAGAGAACTGATAATGAGAAGTCCCAGCCCGAAAACGCAGATACTTCCTGCAACTGGGCCTGATAGGAACATGAAGGTAAGCCTCCTTGAGATCCAGAGTCACCATCCAGTGATCTTTGCCCAGCAGAGGCAAAAGCTGTTGTAACGTCAACATTTTGAACTTGGGAATGTCCAGATATGTGTTGAGGATAGATAAATCCAAAATTGGTCTCCACGTGTTCCCCTTCTTTGGTACTAGGAACAGGCGAGAATAAAATCCTAGGCCCACTTCTGGTAGAAGCCTTGGAAACAGAAGGAGAGGGCCTAACCACCCTAGGAAGGGAGGGGAGCACAGTAACCTGAGAAGCCCCTTCAGCCTGACCTGCTTCCTGAGAGGCCACATCCTGCAATATCAAAGTCTCCCCCTGGGACTCCAGAGAAGCCTCCGGCGGAACCACCGGTTCCACTGACGCCTCTAAAGAACCGGCATCCGGTACGGACGACTCTTCTTGCCTGGGTTTAGCTGCTTTGTCTTTGCACTTCTTCGAAGAAGCGGGCGTCGGAGCATCCGACGGCATATTATAATTGCACCGCTTCCCGAAGACCAACCTGGCACAATCTAACCTTCGCTTAATAGTGCGCTTATTGAACCTAGCACAAAAGCGACACCCAACAACGTCGTGCTCAGGCCCCAAACAAGGAATACACAAAGTATGATAATCTCTATGCGGTATCTGCTTCCCACAAGAAATACAGTTATTCACTTTTTCTGACATCCGGTAAACCACTGAGGCAAGAAAAACTAAAATATTCCCAACGGGTACTTAGCCAACTTTGACTCGGTCTGAAACTCATTGAAAAATTTCAGAACGCCGAACGGCACTTGCAACGCTGCTTCTGCATCGGACCATGCGGCAAAAAAGACTGAGGATATGACGTCGGTCATGCGCATTTGTACCCTGACGTCCTGATGTCAGTCTTAAGCGCCTTGACCGACGTCAGCCTAATACTTTGATATTCGGGCCGACCGAGGACAGCGGACTACCCAAGTGTAAGGACTGCAGCAATGTGAGATGAAGAACATCTGTTCATAATTCCCTCCACCTTGACTAAAGCCCCAGTTCCAGATGAAGAAAAGTAATCCCAAAGCATGATACCACCACCACCTCCATGCTTCACCGTGGGGATGGTGTTCTTTTGGAGATGCAAAGTGTTGTTTTTGTGTCAAACGTACCTTTTGGAATTGTGGCCAAAACGTTCAACCTTGGTCTCATCAGACCATAACACATTCTCCTACATGTTTTTGGGAAACGTGATGTATTGTTTTGTAAATTTTAGCCAAGCCTGGATGTTTTTCTGTGTAAGAAAAGACTTCCGTCTTGCAACCCTATCCCATAGCCCAGACATATGGAGAATACAGGAGATTGTTGTCACATGTAGTACACAACCAGTACTTGCCAGAAATTCCTGCAGCTTATTCAGTGTTGCTGTAGGTCTCTTGGCAGCCTCCCTGACCAGTTTTCATCTTGTCTTTTCATCAATTTTGGAGGGATATCCAGTTCTTTACAATGTCACTGTTGTCCATTATTTTCAACACTTTTTGATGACTGTTTTCACTGTGTTCCATGGTATATCCAGTCCTGTGGAAAATGTTTTGTACCCTTCTCCTGACGGGTTTATATCATTATATTGAACGAACAAAATCCCGAATTGCATTACATCGAACATGGAACATCGAACGCAAAAAAACCCCGAAAGCTCAGAATTCCGAAACCGGAAACCCCGGACGTACATGGTTGGCCTTCACAAAGCTACACATCCTGAGGTCAGTGAGAAATATGCAATAATATGAATAATGCCCCCTATGGATAACTGCGGATTCCACAGCTATGGTGCGATCTTGGAGTTGGTATATATAAGTAGGGGGAGTGTGGGGGGAAACCCCCCCCCCCCACATAAGGAATAGTTTAAACTAATACTTTGTTGAAGCACCTTTTGATTTAATTACAGCATTCAGTCTTCTTGGGAAGGAGTATATCAGCATGGCACATCTTGACTTGGCAATATTTGCCCACTCTTCCTTGCAAAAGTGCTCCAATTCTGTCAAAATGCGAGGGCATCTCTTGTGTATAGCCCTCTTCAAGTCACACCACAGACTTTCTATTGGATTTATGTCTGGGCTCTGGCTGAACCTTTCCAAAACTTTAATTTTCTTCTGGTGAAGCCATTCTTTTGTTGATCTGGATGTATGCTTGGGGTCATTGTTGTGGTGAAAGGTGAAATTCCTCTTCATCTTCAGGTTTCTAAGAAACACCTGAGGGTTTTGTGCCAAAAGTGACTGGTATTTGGAACTTTTCATAATTCCCTCCACCTTGACTAAAGCCCCAGTTCCAGCTAAAGAAAAGCAACCCCAAAGCATGATACTGCCACCACCATGCTTCACCGTGGGGATGGTGTTCTTTTGGTGATGTGAAGTGTTGTTTTTGCGCCAAACTTACCTTCTGGAATTGTGGGCAAAAAGTTCAATCTTGGTCTCATCAGACCATAACACATTTTCCAACATGCTTTGGGGAGACTTGAAGTATTACTTTGCAAATTTTAGCCATGCCTTTTTGTTTTTCTGTGTAAGAAAAGGCTTCCGTCTTACAACTCTACCCCATAGCCCAGACATATGGAGAATATGGGAGATTGTTGTCACATGTAGTACACAACCAGTACTTGCCAGAAATTCCTGCAGCTCCGTCAGTGTTGCTGTAGGTCTCTTGGCCGCCTCCCTGACCAGTTTTCATCTTTTCTTTTCATCAATTTTGTTCTTTGCAACGTCACTGTTGCCCCATATTTTCTACACTTTTTGATGACTGTCTTCACTGTGTTCCATGGTATATCCAATGCTGTGGAAATTTTTTTGTACCCTTCTCCTGACTGATACCTTTCAACAATGAAATTCCTTTGATGCCTTGTAAGCTTTCTGTAAACCACGGCTTTTGCTGTAGCAGGCAACTGAGTAAATGTCAGGAAAATCCTACTAGGCCAGCTGAACTTTATTTGGGGTTAATCAGAGTCCCTTTAATTGATGACAGGTGTGTACCCAAGAAGACTGAATGCTGTAATTAAATCCAAAGGTGCTTCAACAAAGTATTAGTTTAAGGGTGTGCACACTTATGCAACCAGCTTATTGTATATTTTTTAATTTTTATATTTTTCCCCAAACAGATTTGTTTGTTTTTAAATTGAATTGTACAGGTTATAGGTTACATTAAAGGTGGGAAACGTTTTGGAATGATTTATTGTGGTCTCACTTTTTTATATCACAAAAACCTGGCATTTTAACAGGGGTGTGTGCACTTTTTATATCTACTGTAAATATTTATATATATATGACTACACAAATGCAGTTAATGTATACCTCAGTGGTGTTAAAAAGAAGTTATGTCCTTACCATAACGTTCCATGTGGAGTGTTCATCTCGCCTTTGTTCTTACACACGGGTTCGGAGCTGATCCTCGGCTCCGAGTCGGCCGAATTGCAAATCTCTGAATCTCAGAGAAGCTCGAGACCAGCCCATATCCCACAATCCTCCCTGCCATTACTCAGATCTAGTTTGCAAACAAACCAGACCAAAAGATCCAACACCTCCGGTGCTAGAAGTATACACTCTCTTCAGCCATTCAGTGACACTCTCTCACCATAGCAATAACTAATGGTCTAAACATATATCCCATGATACACGGGACCATATACCCCGGAAGGGGTCAAGACACGTCGATCAGACTCTAATCCTACCAGTTCTTCCAAACACATGGGGAGGGAAAGGGAGGGAATGTAAGAACAAAGGCGAGATGAACACTCCACATGGAACATTATGGTAAGGACATAACTTCTTTATGTAAGAGTGTTCAATCTCGCCATTTGTTCTTACACACGGGTAGCATCCCTAGCTCCATCACCCCGAGTGACTCATGGAAGAATGTTCCTAAGCACAGTGGAACCAAATAATGTCCTGTCCTTGGAGACTTTGTCCACTCTATAATGAGTGATGAAAGTATGTGGCTTAGACCACGTGGCTGCTGCACAAATAGTGTCCAAAGGCAAACGAGCTGCATGAGCTAAGGAAGTGGAGACGGATCTGGTAGAATGGGCCTTAGGTTTGGTGGGTAAGGATTGATTTGATTTAGAGTATACAAAGTTTATACAGTCAGCAAGCCATTTAGATAGTGTACGTTTAGTAATTGCCATGCCCTTTTTATTGTCTGCAAATGCGACGAAGAGCTGATCTGTTTTCCTGTAAGCTTTGGTCCTATCCAAATAAAATCTTAATTGCCTGTGAACATCCAACTTGTGCAACATATACTCCAGTTTGTTAGTATGGTTCTTGAAAAATGTAGGGAGTTCTATAGACTGGTTAATATTCGTAACTGAGCATACTTTTGGAAGGAAAGATGGATTTGTACGCAAGGAGACCCTGTCTGAATGGAATATCAAGTAAGGTGGTCTGACCGGTAATGCTTGCAACTCTGATACTCTACGAGCTGAGGTCACGGCAACGAGGAACAGCGTCTTCCATGATAAGAACTTTAAGAGACATGACGAAGCAGGTTCAAAAGGTGGCAACATGAGTTGCGACAGCAACAAATTCAGGCTCCATGGAAAGAAAGGTTTTCTGACAGGCGGTCTAAGATGGAAGGTTCCTTTCATAAAGGCCTTACAAAGTCTGTGAGACATAATGGGAGAACCTTCCTCACCAATATGGAAGTTTGATATGGCCGCCAACTGTACTCTTAGCGTGGAAGTAGAAGCTCCTTTGTGAAAAAGGATAGATAAGAATTCTAAAATTTTATGTAGAGGAGCTACCAAGGGGTCTAAGTTTTGGCTAGATGCCCAGTATACAAAGCGTTTCCACTTACTCGTATAGAGTTTAGTAGTGGAAGCTTTATGAGAAGCAACCAGAATGTGTTGAACTGCCGGGGGGAGTAGATGAGACCTGGCTAGGCAGGGAAGCGGAGCAGCCAAGCTGCTAGTTTGAGGGACTGTAGAGACGGGTGAGGAAAACCCGACGAATGGGTCAGTAGATCTGGTACTGGGTCCAGAATCCATGGTTCCTCTATTTGATAGGCTCGAAGAAAGGGGAACCATATCTGACGAGGCCAGAATGGGGCTATGAGTATTATAGTCTTTTCCAGGTTCCTGGCTTTCTGTAGAAATCTGGGAATCAAGGGAGTAGGCGGAAATGCATATAGGAGACCCGGGGGCCAATCGTGTATCAGTACATCCCTGGGGACATTCCCCGAAGGGGGTAGAAGGGCAAAGTAGCTTCTGCATTTTGCATTCAACGGGGAAGCAAACAGATCGCAGCAAGGCTGGCCCCATTTGCGGAAGATCTTTTCCGCCGTCTGTGGATTGAGGGACCACTTATGAGGTAAAAGGATGGCTCTGCTCAACCTGTCCGCAATGACATTGGATGACCCCGGGATGTGCGTTGCTATCAGAAAGCGACCCATGGACTCTGCCCATTGCCAAATTCTCATGGCCTCTCTGCATAACGGGTAAGACCTGGTTCCCCCTTGCTTGTTTATGTACCAGACTACAGACATGTTGTCTGTCTGAACTGCTACTGTTCCTAGAGGTAAGAGGGCTTGGAAGTGTTGCAACGCTAGGAACACCGCTCTCAGCTCCAGAACATTTATATGTAGAGTGTACTCCGTGCTGGACCATTCTCCTTGGACTGTTCTTCCCTGAAAAAGGCCCCCCCACCCTATCAGGGAAGCGTCCGTGGTTATTGTGGCTGTTGGACTGGGTAGAACGAACGGACGACCCATAGTGAGGTTCTGATTGCGCACCCACCATGAGAGGTCCCGTCTGCAAGAGTCTGTTATCCTGATCTCGTGTGCTAGGGATAGGTGTTGGAACGACCACTGCGCGAAGAGCAGCCATTGTAGGATCCTCATGTGTAACCTTCCCATAGGGACTGCAATTAGTGCGGCTGTCATCAGTCCCAACACTTTTAACACCAGTTTGGCTGGGGCTTTCTTGCTGACCAGAAGAAGAAGAACCTGCTGTTTGAGGGTTGAGGCCCTTATTGGAGGGAGCTTTAGTAGTGTCGATCGTGTATTTAGGTCTGCTCCGATGAAGGAAATACACTGTGAGGGCGATAAGCAAGACTTTTCGAAGTTTATGGAAATCCCTAAGTGGGAACAAAGGCTGACTGTGTAGTCTCTGGCTTGCAATAGACGACGCTCAGTGGTGGCAGTGAGGAGCCAGTCGTCCAGATAGGGAAACACCTGGAATCCTTGTTGTCTCAAGTGAGACGCAACTACTGCCACGCATTTGGTGAATACCCTGGGGGCTGAGGTGAGTCCAAAGGGCAGAGCTCGAAACTGAAAGTGACTGGCTCCCAGCCGGAAGTGCAGGTGATCTCTGGATGGTCTGGCCATTTTGATGTGGTAGTACACGTCTTTGAGATCTATAGAGCACATCCAATCATCCTTCTGTAAGAATGGAAGGATCGATTGAAGCGTGACCATCCGGAACTTTTCCTTCTTCACGAAGTTGTTGAGATGGCTGAGATCTAAGATCGGTCTCCAGTCCCCTGTCTTTTTTGGAACTAAAAAGAACCTTGAGTAAGTTCCGGAATCTCTTTGGTCTGCCGGGACTGGTTGGATGACTCTGTTTTCGAGCAGCTTCGAAATTTCTACAGCTGCTGGATTTCGCAGACGGGGTGGCACGTCTGGAACACTTCTTTGTAGAGGTGGAGTTGATGTGAAGGGGATTTTGTATCTTCTGGTTATAATGCTTTTTACCCAAGAATCCGAAGTAATATTTAGCCAGGCCAGTGCGTATAAAGTCAAGCGACCCCCGACTGCCTCCAGAGCAGGACAACCGAGCCTCCCTTCAGGAGTGCTGGAAAGGCTTCCCAGGGAAGAAATCCCTGTCGCCTTGGTTATGCGGACCCCCTCTGCTGCCGGGGCAGCGTCTTCCATTTCTACCCCCTCCTCTGCCTCTGGAGGGGGCATCACTCTGTGTGGTCTGGAAAGATCCCTGATTCTTACGGAACCACATTTTTCCGCCTCGTTGCCCTTTGGGGTACGGTCTAGTAGGAACGGAAAAACGGACGCCGACAGCAGACAGGGTCTTTCCCTCTTGTTCACACCGAGTGAGAGTCTCCTTAACCTTGGGCCCGAAAAGTGTGGCACCATCAAAAGGGGCATTGGCAAAGGAAGACTTGAAGGCTTCTGCAAAGGAGCACAGCCGCATCCATGATTGTCTTCGAAGAGCAATCGCTGAAGCTGCAGCTCTACTCGATCCCTCGGCTGTATACGAGATGAGCCTCATGGATGAGTTTACTATGGAGGTGAGGGTGTTAAGTTGTGCTGTTACTTTTTCTGAAACAGCAGCATCTGTGTTACCCTGGAGGGTATCTGTCAGCTCCTTGATGAGATCCCTCTGCAAACGTGCGAAGTGAGTCAAATAGTTTAGCGAACGCATGGAAAAAGTCACTGAACTAAAAACTTGCTTCCCATATCTGTCCATAGTCCTAGAATCCTTATTAGGAGGATGAACAGATGAGGAAGACTCAGACATCTCCTTTATCGTGGCTGCCGCCACCACCATAGCGTCGACAGGAACTCCCTTGGTGAGATAAGATTTATCTTGGGGGGCAGTGATGAACTTGTTTGGTTTCCTAGGGACTGGTTCCACTGTGTCAGGTGCCTCCCACGCCCTTCGTGCAATCAAATCCATTAATTCATCGAAGGGCGGAGTCACCCAGGAGGTAGAAGGTTGAGCCCCAAAAGCATTCAGCAGCACCGACTCATCCTCAGTGGGGGCGAGGGATTGCCAATCACCCCTCTGTTTCAAGATCTCCAGGATGTCTGCAAATGACACATCCTCCGAGGGTGATTTGGGGGACCCCTCTGCCTCATCCAAGTCGGTGTCAGACGTTAGAGATTCCTGTGGGGAATCTATGTGCCTCCTCTTGCACAACCGTTTCCTCGGGACCTCATCTGAGGGGGCTTCTGGTGAGGCCTCCAAGGAACAGGGGGAACCCTCTGGGGGTGGCTGAGGCAATGGGGCTCTACGCTTGGGATGGATCGTGGGAGCAGAAACAGAAAGTGGCCCTTTTGGGGAAGGAGAAGATTCCCCTGATGATGTGGTTGTCTGTGCAGACAATACTTTCCTCATAAGGTCAAAGGCCCCCGAACCCCTGGCCGAGGGCTCCCCCGGTTCCGAAGAACACGGGAGCATCCCAGACCCAGGTGCCATGGGCTCCGACCCCGAGGACGGAGCCGAGCCAGTCTGTGCCGAGGCCCCGAGAGGGAGAGTCGGCACCGACAGGTCGGTACGACTCTCGGTCCCGGAACCAAGGAGAGACCGTCGGCTCCGCGACTCCCCTATCGGTTCCAAAGGAGTCGAAGTCAATGGTGTCGATCGTGCAATGGACGGTTTCGGCACCGAGGGCTCCACTATCATCAGGTCATCCTCTCCCGGCTCCGAGATCTGGATGGGTCTCGAAGGAGGACCCGTTGGAGATATGGGGAGGCCTTCTAGTTTCGACACCAACTGGGAGGAAACTGCAATTAACTTGGAAAGGGCTGTGTTTTCCATGAGTTTCTGCACGACATGATCCACATCTGTCTCAGATAAAGGTCTGGAAGAACGGGTCGAAGGAGCCGAAGATGGCACCGACCGAAGAATGGACAGTGGTGGCAGCACCGACACCAGTTCCAAGATCTGGGGCTCAGGAAAAGATAAATGTTCGACGCTCGGCCCCGAGATCTGTGGAACCGGCGAACGAACCCTAGAAGATGAACTCGGAGCCGATGACATGGGCTCCGACATCTTCGACCCCTTAGAGGATTTAGAAGCCTGATCCGACTTGTCCAAAGCCTCTTGAAAGGCAGGCTTCAGTAACCCTCTGTCTATGAGCTTCCTGCGTCTATCTGTCATGACCATCCCACTAAAGGAATGGCAAATAGAGCAATCCTCTTGAAGATGGAGAGGGCCAAGACAGTAGACGCAGGAAGCATGATTGTCAGTAATGGACATTTTCTGCCCACACTGACATCTTTTAAAGCCAGATTTAGCTTTCTCTGACATTCTAATATAACAACACTAGGCTAATGAGTAGAGAAAACATGCTAAGACTACTAATCCCATATGTATATATATATATATATATATATATATATATATATATATATATATATATATATCTAGAAAGGGCTATATAAAACAAGACACTCACAAACCACACCCAAAGAAAGAAGGGTTAGGCCACAAAAGGGTGCCTGAAGAAAAAAAAGGGTATATATATATATATATATATATATATATATATATATATATATATATATATATATATATATATATATAAAACACACACACACAGCAACTTCTATAACTATCTAAGAAATATAAAGTTATATCAGGAAAAAAATCAGTAGCTTATCTGTAAATAGAAACCAATTATCAATTTTCTATCTGGTCCGAGCTCTCCTCAATCCGATCTGTTGCAGCGGCAAACTAGATCTGAGTAATGGCAGGGAGGATTGTGGGATATGGGCTGGTCTCGAGCTTCTCTGAGATTCAGAGCTTTGCAATTCGGCCGACTCAGAGCCGAGGATCGGCTCCAAAACCGTGTGTAAGAACAAACGGCGAGATTGAACACTCTTACATCATGTGTTCTCAAGACTATTAAATGCCATTTCATTAATGCAACATTTCATTTCATGATTTGCAGCCCTGCTCTGATGCATGCACTTTAAAATACACATACTGACTTTTGTCTAACATCTTATGACAAACGTGCCTTAAACAACCCAATTATTTTTAAACTTACCCAATTCAAATTTTCCTCCGTCTTAGACATCCAATTAAAGAAAGATTCACTGAAATAAAAATAAAAAACACAAAAAAAACCACACAAATTAGGAAAAACAAAGACAGCAATGCATTTCATCTGTGATTTAGTTACCTCACAATTTCATTTTTCAACTATAAATGTTTTAAGCACTAAGCAAAGATTTTTTTTAAGGAAGAGGCTGCAAATTCTGCTGTAATCAACCACTAAGAGGGTGTGTTAAAAAGAACATAGCAACAGAGTGTTCTTCAAGGCTGTCTAAAACTAGGTTAGCCAGTCTCACTGTTGATTCAGAATGACAAATTAGATGCGTATATGCAGTAATGTCTTACTGCTCTGTAACAAACTTTTCAAAGTAGTTTTCTAAAGATCCTACCTGCTTCACACCATGTGTTTATTACAACCCTGTAATGCCATTTTATCTAAGGATTTACTAAAAAAGGAAGCTCCATTTTAACAAAATCCTACATAATGCAAAAGTAAAACCGTTTGCTTTTAACACTCTTGACACAGCATTTTTTGATTTAATGCAGCAATGTGCTGCATGAAAGTTTCTGAGACTGTATTTTATGTTCCTTTTTGATTATATTGTACTAGTTTAATGCACTGACATTTGTTAACTGAATGATGGCCTTAATTAATTACAATGCAAAATGTAATATATATTAATAAGGGATGTAAAACAGTCCTACATTTCTGTGCTCTCCCTAAAATTACATTAAAACATATATGGTGGGGTTTTGCAAACACTTTACTTACACCTTTGCTTAAAGTTAAAACTACAAAGGAGTTTAATGTATTTATTTCAAGAACAATGCAACATGCCGGTTTTTGGAGCGCTGAAATATAGAATGCCCTAGGCCCCAGCCCCAATATCTCTTTCAAACATAAAGCTCCAGTCTCATTTGTTTAAATTTATTTTGTTTGTTTGTTTACCAGGATAGTACACAGATCATGACAGACAATTTGCAGGCATAGCTGGGTGAAGAAGAATCACAGAAGGTAGTGAATCTCATTAACATAGTAGAAAAACAAATGTGAATTAATTTTAGTAGTAAATATGTGAGGGAAGCAGCAGGTGAGAACAGGAGGTCTAAGTAAAAGTGATGCAGATGAGAGGGAGTTAGGTGATATGTACAGTGGAAAAGCATTTGGCAATCAGATTTTTGATGGAGGTGTCTTTTGAGTTCTGCTCTGAAAGTGGGTAAAGAGGAGACTTCTTCAAGATGGGGGGGAGGGATTGCCAAAGTTTGAGTGCAAGAATGGAAAAGGAATGGTCAATACACTGTAGTTTAGTTTGGGGTGTCTGGAGTGAAGGAATTAATTGGGAGAAGTGGTAGAGGTTGTAGGTGGTGGTTTTATTACAGAGTCAGGCTGAAAGAGGTAAGAAGGCACCTGGGTGAAGTAGCTTGAAAAGAAGAGACCCTAGGAGTAGCTCAATTCTGTAGGAGACTGGTAGACATTTGACTTTAGAGGGGATGATACCGTGGTGTTTGGGTGGGGGTACTGGAAATTAATCAGCAGAATTTGTTTTCAGTGAACAGTAGAACGGATATGTTAGAGGCTGTGTATATGATGGTGAGCCCATATTCAAGTTGAGCAAGAAGGATTCCTTTGCCAATTACAGCTTCATGTGTTCTGTAGAGAAAGGGAACTATTTTCCAGAATCAGAATAAAAGAGAACTGATCGTTTTCCTTGTGTTTTCAATATGGCTTTGGAAGTTAAATGACAGGTCTAGCCATAAATCTAAATATTTAAAGGATGTGGTCACCTCTATTGGGGAAGCATTGAGACCTGCAATGTTGAGATTTTTAGTAGTTTTTGCAGCCTTTGTGTGGTTCCAAATATCATACTTTTTGTTTTGGAGAAATTTAGGAGTAGCTCATAGTTGTTTAGCCACGTATGAAAGGAGTGGAGGTCAGACTGAAGCTGGGTTTGAATAGTTGAAAGTGAAGGACTGCCTCGAAGGATAACCATGTCATCTGCCTAAAGAGTGACAGGAAATTTGAGGAAGTCAGAGAGTAGTTTGATAATCAAGACTGAAAACAACAGTGGAGCGGGTATGGATTTGTGGGGCACTCTTCTGGTAAGGGATGCTGAAGGTGATAGGGATGAGCCATCTTTGACTCTAAAATACCTATTTGTTAAGAAATTAGCTTAAATAGCTCAGTTGGATCTATTTAAAGGTCCCGGTTCAATCCCGGGTTTCGTCATGGAAACCTTTACAGGGGTCCACGAAAGTAAATAGTGTGGGAAGAAATAGCCAGGGAATTGTTATGGCTAGGCTTGTATAGGCCCTGGGGCCGATAGCCTAGTACCAACCTATGAATGTTGGAACCAGGATATAGCGTTGGGGCTAACCTTGATTTCTAGGAGGAAGTGAAAGAGCAGGAAATGATCAATAAGATCAAAAACTTTGGTAAAGTCAATGAAGAGAGCTCCTGAAAGGTTTTCTTTACCCATGTTGAGAAGGCTTTCATCTGTAAGTGACCATAGTGCTGTCAATATGCTCCAGCCAGCCCAGAAAACATGCTGTTTAAGAGACAAAAGGTGGTACTGTTGGATGTAAGTGGACAGATGGTTGTAGATTAGTTTTTAAAGTATTTTCCCAAGTGTAGGGATGATGGAGATACAGCAGAAGATGAAGGCATTTTCTGGCTGAGGCTGTTTGGAAAGGGGTTTGACAACAGCAGTTTTTCATATGTAATTGAGTTACACAGAGCTATGCATACACAGAAGAGGTGTGGTAAAGAAGTCTTTGCACAGTGATATAAACCAAGGGAGTAAGTTGTCTATGCCAGCGTGTGCATACTGGGTATGTTTTCTAGATGAGAGTCAAGGTCTTTGTGAGTAGTTTTCTTAAAATAGTAGAGAGGGATAAAAAGAGGGGGTGGATGAGTCAAGGGCAGCATTACTAGGCAGGTGGCCGAATTCCTTCAGAAAGTCAAAGGATGACATTTGACCTTGAGAGATCTGGATGGTGAGAGACAAGGAGGTGGGAACAGTGGATTGTTGGCCTGTGAGAGGATTTACTTCCCGCCAAAAATGTTTAGGTATCCTAGCAGAGCAAGTTGTATATTTCTGAAATAGTTGGTCTTATGCCTGTGTATAGCTTGCTTAGCTAGATTACATAGAGAGGTAATGGCAGTACAATTTTCTGGTGAGGTGTTTTGTCTTTAAGAAGACCACACATTGTCCCTAAGTCTAAGCAGAGCTTTCAAGTTCAGTGATTAGCCAAAGGGTTTTGCTGTATATAAAAATGCAATGTTTCAGAAGGAAGAATATGTCTTGAAGTTGAACGGCTATGGCAAATTAGTTGGGGTTCTGTAAACTGGTAATGAGAAACCAGTTGAAAGTTGTTAGATGTTTTTTGAGGTTTTCTTTACTGATGGCGGATCTGGGTCTGAAAGTAACTAGTGTGGGGGTGGTTTGGGTGACTGGTGGATAATTTGCAAGGTTATTTGGGAGAGATCAGTGAATGAGGATGTAAGAACAGACATAATGCAGATGACAGGAGGGTTGCTAGTGATTAACAGATCCAGAAGGGAGTGGTTTTTGGTTTGGAGATGGGGACAGGGAGTATCATTGAGTAACTGCCTAAGGTGACATTGACTAGGAATTCAGCAATATAATTTCTCAGGGGACCTAGGTAGTTTAGGTTAAAATTATCTAAAATAGCAACATTTTTATAGCTGTGGGCAGCTGAGGTGACAGTAATAAGGGATTTAAATGTTTAAGATAGGCTGGAGGAGGAAGATAAGTGAATGCTATTAGAAGGTGACTGTTCTTTTTACAAAGACCCAGATGGATTAAGTATCTGAGGAGGCATTTGCCTGAGTAATAGTAGTTGGGTTAAGGTATTTTTTTATAAAGAATGAGTGTGCTCCCACCTTGTCTACTGCCAGGTCTCGTGTCTTGGAGGTATTTGTACCAGGGAAGTAAATGCTGAAAATTACGGTTGTTTCATTTGAACCATGTTTCAGTGACAACTGTGATTTCAGGTGAGTGGGTAGTAAGGAAGGTGTTTACATGGTTAAGTTTATTAGAGATGCTTGGGGCATTAATTAAAGCACAGGAGAGGGTGGAGGTTCTGGGAAAAGTTATGAGTGTTGTGTGGTGGGAGGGACCTGGATTGGACTGGATGCAATAAATGGAAAATATACTGCATACAATTACTGAATTCTCATACATAAGGATTGCCTCTTTAGATAAAGATTTAGCATGCTTCCATCCTCATGTTTTTATTCATAACTATAATGCAGATGGAGTAATTTCCAAAGGTAAGGCTTCCCAATATTCAAAGATAATTGCAAGGGTGAGGTGTATAGGCTGCTTATTCCTGATTCAAGGCCCTTTGGAAATAGTAAGTGCCTTAGTAAACACTCAGAATTCTACATCATCCAGGTGGAGGTGAATGGATGCCTAATTGCCCACTGTAGTCTGCTCCCACAACCTTCTCTAAATACATATCACACATGGACATCTCCATAACAGTGTACACAGTCTGCCACAGATATCCGTCATCCCTAGCAGTGATCATCATTTCATATACCCAGACTAAATGGTTGTTTATGGTTGAGCCGGCAACTGTTTCACTAGTTTAAAAAATGAGCTCCAGAAAAGGAAGAGTGCTGAGTTCTAGCAAGCCTGCTAATATACTCTACAAATCTTCTCTAACCATTGCTTACAATACTGCGCATCCCACTTTTCTTTTTTAAACAGCAGGAATGGGATAGATGGTACAAGAGCTAGGTTTATATAGCCTACAGTCATGAACAGTGAATCTATCCATTTTGAGATTACCCAACAACCATCTTTTTATGTAGGGTTGGAAGCTGCCTATATACTTGAACGGCTTACCTTTAAAATGTCGAATGTACGAACGGCCACACCACTGAAACATTTCCCCGAAATCAGAACTGCGAAAACTACACAAATTCGAAAAAACCTTGAATGTCGACATTTGTAACAGCGTCACACCTACAAACAAGTACTAACATGGGTCAAAAAGGGGGCGAGATTTTGTGGTTCAGAACATCGGCATTCAAGGTTTTAAGAAGGTGCATTTCGGAGTTCGCAGAAGCAGGTTTGAAGTTCCGACCGTTAACATTTTGAAGGTAAACCTCCCTGAACTGTTTGTTGTATTAGAAAACAGGTTTAAGTTGGAAATACTGTTATCTCCTAATATGTGGCACATTAATGTTCCTGGGAAATCTGAATATTGACATGAACCTTAAGTTTTACTGGACCTCCCTATAAAATCATATCACACCTACATGAAATTATTCCTTCTACCAAACTGGCGTTTGATCCACCAACACATAAGTCAAGCCTAGATCCTTTTCTACAGACCCAGACCAGACTGAGATCCTAAAAGCCTAGAATCTACATAATGCTTTTATCCAGGTATCCAAAAAAAGTTATGTATTCACCATAGCATTCCATGTGTGTTGGCCATTTTTGCCTTTATTCTTACTAGGTTGGGGTCAAATCCGATACTCGGATCTGCCTCTGCCTTTATTTTCAAGCTCGAGGTCCTCTGCCAGCTCGTGGCTAACTCCATATCCCAGCATGCACTGGAACCATCCCCAGATCTTGTTTCCCTAAATATATAAAGGTATTCCTAACTCCAAGGAAGGATTCAGAGGCTGATTAAGAAGGGCAGAGGTCAAGGGGATTAAATTTGATTAGACCTGGTCTTCTAGGAGTAAAAGAAAGGGAAGGGGGAAGGAGGGTGCGATGTAAGAAAGAAGGTGAAGATGGACAACACACATGGAACGTTATGGTGAGTACATAACTTCTTCATGTGATGTTGTCCTATCTCACCTTCATTCTTACTAGGTTGGGATAGCTTCCCTAGCACCTTGCTTCTTGGGTGGCTCATGGGAGAGTATTCCTCAGAACCATGGATCCAAAGAAGGCTCTGCTCCTGGAGGCCAAATTGACTTTGCAATGAGTGATAAAAGTATGGGGGTTAGCCCAAGTTGCTGCAGCACAAACAATGTCAATAGGCACCTTAGCCAGAAAAGCTGAAGAAGTAGCAATGGCTCTTGTAGAACGAGCTTAAACTTTTTTTGGAAGTACTTTATTTTGAGACTTGTAAACAAAAGTTATACAATCTGACAGCCATTTTGAAAGCATAACTTTAGACACAGAGGATCCTTTCTTTGAATCTGAATAAGAAACAAATAGCTGATCAGATTTTTGGAATTCTGCAGTCCTATGTAGGTAAAAATGTAACTGTCTATGTACTTCCATTTGATGTAGCATGTATTCTGCTTTGTTTTCATAATTTGGGAAGAAAACTAGTAATTCAATACTTTGGTTCAAATTTGTTTCTGAAACCACTTTAGGTATAAAAGAGGGGGTTGTTCATAAAGACACCCTGTCTCTATGTAAAAGCAAATATGGGGGCTTTATGGACAACACTTGCAACTCTGACACTCTTCTAGCAGAGGTGATAGCCACCAAGAAAATGGTTTGCCAGGTAAAAAAAAAGAAGTTATGTTCTTGCCATAACGTTCCATCTGTGTTGTTCATCTTCAATCATTCATTACTGATGGGTGTTGGTTCCGTCCTCAGAACCAAGTCGGCCTTATAACAAGCTTGTGCCAGCCAAAAAACTCTCGAGCTAAGCTTTTACCCATAGTGCCCCTCTCTCTGTTACCTCAGATTGGGTTTTCCCATGATAAGGAAAGAAGAGGCTTTTTCTGAGTAAGTTCCCGAAAGCGGGATTTGGACCCAATCCAATCCCCCATGAGCCCTTTGGAGGGGGAAGGAGGATGGGATGTAATGAATGAATGAAGATGAACAACACAGATAGAATGTTATGGTAAGAACATAACTTCTTTATCTGATGCTGTTAATCTTCATTCATTACTTACTGATGAGACAGAGTCCCTAGCTACTTTATGTCCTGGGAGGCCCTTATGGAAGAATATTCCTGAGTACCACTGAACCGAAGGATGCTCTTCCCCTGGAGCCCAGATCCAATTTGTAATGAGTGATAAAGGTATGAGGAGTAGCCCAAGTTGCAGCTGCACAGATATCATCCATTGAAGCCCTTGAATGAAAAGCCACAGAAGTTGCCACTGATCTAGTGGAATGTGCTTTGATTCTACCCAGTAGAGGGATTTTAGTATGTTGGTAGACAAAGTAGATACAGTTTCTCAATCACTTAGATAAGGTCACTTTAGAAACAGCATTTCTCAGTTTAGGGCCTGAATAGGATACAAATAACTGGTCTGATTTACATATTGATTTTGCTCTGTCTAGATAAAATCTTAATTGTCTATGCACATCTAGCAAATGAAGGCAGTATTTTCCTTTATTTGAATGGTTAGGAAAAAAGACTGGTAGGTCAATGATCTAGTTAATCGTCAATTCTGAGATAACTTTGGGAAGAAAAGAAGGGTTCATCCTGAGTGATACTCTGTCCTTATGTAAGATTATGTAGGGACATTTTATACATAAGGCTTGAAGCTCGGATATGCATCTAGCAAAGGTGATGGCTTCTAGGAATAGTGATTTCTAGGATAAGAACTTGATATCACAAGTGGCAGCAGGTTCAAAGGGTGATTGCATCAAGAACTGTAAAACCAGTGTTAGGCTCCATGGTTCTATTGGTTTTTTGAAGGGCGGTCTGATATACGAGACCCCCTTCAAGAAAGTTTTACAGAGATGATGGGAAATTAAGGGTGTCTTGGAATCCATTATGGAAGTTTGAGATGGCAGTCAAATGTACTCAAATGGTGGATGCTGCTGCCCCTGAATGAAGAAAGCTTGATAAGTAATCCAATATCACACTGACAGGAGCTGAGTAAGAATCTAGTTCTCTCTATTTGGACAGAATAAGGAATCTCTTCCACTTGCTCTAATAGATTTTCCTGGTGGATGGTTTGTGCGAAGCCAGAATAATGTCAAATACCGGGGAGGTAAGGCTGTTCTGCCTCATGATTACTGGAAGTGGAGAAACCAAGCTATCAGCTTGAGAGTGGATATGTTTGGATGAATCAACCCTTGTGGGTGCAAAATTAATTCCGGAGTTGGATCCAGAATCCATGGTCGGTATACTAAGTGGGGCCACAGGAAGGGAAACCACACTTGTTGGGACCAGTAGGGTGCAATGAAGATAATAGATACACGAACAAAATGGAACTAAACCAGCATATTTTTTTATTTTACGACCTGGTACCTCGGCAATTCGCCTTCATGGATCACAATTCATTTAAAAAAATGAAACAATATATATACAACAGTACAGCTTATTGTTCAATTAATTAATTAAATAGCAATTCATTATTTAAAGTGACCACAGTGATTTCTAATAAATATACAAAATTAACTTAAATAACTTACTTGACTGAAATAAATGAATGAATTTAACTATATGAAATTCATGTTTTAATTATTTTATATTAATATATTTATTTTTACATAGCTAATTCCTGATTCATACCAAAAGGCTTTAAAGTTTTAAATTTTAAAATCATCCTGGTTTCTAATTACAACAGTTTAGCTGCAATATCGCCCCCTCTGGGAAGAAAAGGCTTTCCAAGAACACAAAATTTTAAACCACTGGGAGAACCATTATGTTTTTCATGGAAATGTTTAGCAACAGGACTGGTCACATTATTATGTCTAATATATTTTAAATGTTCCAAGATACGAATCCTGACCATACGTTTAATTTGTCCTATATACCAACCCTCATTACATGAACAGCCCAAAATATAGACCACCCCCCGTAGACCTACAATTAAAACAAAATTTGGGGGTAAAAACAATGCCATTAATGGCATTCAAATTCTTGACCTTATTACAAATACCACAACTACCACATGGAAAAGTACCATATGATAATATATTACAAAAAAAAGATTGATTGTTTCCCTCAACAAAATTATGATTTAATTCTTTCCCCTTCTAAAAGAAAATGTAACATGTTTTGGAAACAAAAAAACTATAGATTCATCTTCACTGACAATATGCCAATGTCTTCTAACCAAATACATCAATTCATTTGAAAATGGTGAAAACCTAGTAACATAAAAAAACTTATTCTCATCATCAATTTCATTTTTAGCATAGGTCCTATTGCTATATCCCACATTTCTCTCATGAGTAAAGGATCCATCTCTGCTATTCCCTAATAATTTGTTTTTACACTTCAATAAATATGCCTCATCATTACCCCTTTCTCTTAACCTAGAAAAAACTTTATTTAATTCATAAATTTTCTTATCTTTGTCACTAGTATGATCATAAATCCTCTTGAATTCTCCATGAGGTAATGAACTCAATAAATGACTAGGGTGCATGCTAGTGGCATGTAAAAACATATTAACAGAGGTTGATTTTGTAAAAGGCCTATATCCTATAACTTCATCAACACTATATAATGTTAAATCCAAAAAAATAATCTTTTCTCTATTCAACTCATAAGAAAATGTGAGACCATGTTCATTAATATTAAGGACATCAAAAAAAGCAAAAAAACTCATTAACATCACCTTTGCAAATGAAAATAAGGTCATCAATAAATCGTTTATACAAAATAACATTGTTCCTAAAAAACTAGTTGTATAAATAAACTTTTTTTCAAAATACCCCATATATATAATGGCATATGAGGGCGCAAAAGCCGCCCCCATAGCCGTACCTTTTGTCTGCAAAAAAAATTCATTATTGAAAGAAAAATAATTATGAGTTAAACAAAATTCTAATAAACTTACTAAGAAGGTGGTCCTAGGCCCATCACCTAACATGTCAAAGATGGATTCCAAACCCCATTTAAGACTAATGTTGGTATATAATGACTTTACATCAATGGTAACCCAATAGTAATCATTTTGCCACTTTATTTTCAACACCTCATTAATGATATCTTGAGTATTTGAAATATGTGCCACAACTTTTTTGAGATGTACCTTTAGATGAAAATCTAAAAAAATGTTGATATTATTCAAAAATGAACCCATCCCTGAGACTATTGGGCTGCCTGGGGGTTGTTGTAAATCTTTATGCACTTTGGGTAAAGCATAAAGAATAGGTGTAATAGGTTTTTTTATGTGTAATTTACACACATCTTTGTATCCAAAAAAATCCCAAGCGTTCCCCTCTTTCTAACAGAGTCAAAGGTTCATTATTGAATTCAGTAATAGGATCTGCACTTAACTTTTTATATTCCACATCATTTTTTAACAAGTTATCCACCATATCACAATATTTTTTTCTATCCAATATAACCCAGTTGCCCCCTTTATCAGCACATTTAAATATAAAATTAGACTTTTGTTGCTTAAGGTTTTTTAAAGCAAACCATTCACTTTTACTTAAGTTATAACATTTTTTCTTTTTAGAAAATTCATCAAACATAATAGAAATTTCCTTATATAAAACCTTAAAAAACGCTGAAATGGCAGGCACATTCATTATAGGTGTAAACTTGTTTTCACTAGTGAAATATGGTACAGATAATTTTCCATATCCAGTCTGATAACAATTAACATTATCAACATTGTTCATTGCTTCATCTGTAACATCCATATCAAATAAATCAACTTCATCATAGTCATACAGAGACATGTTGAGTAAATTCTCATCTAACTCAGTATCTATATTCGAATCATTCAAACAAACATTATCAGCACAATGTTCATACTTCCTTTGGAAATAAACTTTCAAAAGTAGCTTTCTAATAAAAGCTTTTAATTCCAAATATAAATCAGCAAAGGAAGGAAAAAAAGTTGGTACAAATTTACCACCTTTAAACAACACATTTTTCATATCTCCAGTTAGATTTAAATCAGATAAATTAACAAACAATAAAGTCTCTGTATTGTGTCCACATACCAGTTCATTATTTGTAGCGATTTCTTCCATTCCTTCCGTTTCTCCCTCGACCTGATTTATTAGTCTGAAAAGAATCTTCAGCAACGGGAGAAACTGAGGTGTGATTTCTGCCCTTAGCATTAGTCATCATTGTGGATGAAGGAGTAGCAAAAGTAACATTTTTGGTAGTGTTTTGTTCAGCTGAAGACGCTGACATGCTTCGCCGTCTCTGATTATCACTTCTGACCCTTGACCTGCTACGTACTGGTTCCTGTTGCCATGAGAACAGGGCGCCAACTTCATAGTCCTTTAAATCACGTACTAGTTTATTTCTTTTCCGTTGTATGATCTCTCCTTCCAATTTAGAAATGTTATCATTGATTTTAGAGATTTGCACCCTATAACAGGACTCCTCCACCACCTCATCCTGTAGGTGCAAAATCTCTGCTTTTAATTTTTCATGCGCCCTCATATTGCGCTTTATTAAAATGTTTAACCATTTAGTAGTACATTCTAGTGATGCTTGCTTCCATTCATCAAAGAGGTCACCCTCTTCCTCTGAAAACTGTGTAGCAGGAAGCTTGTCTATACGAAGCCCCCTAGGAGTTAAACTTAAACTCACATATTTTTCCAAGAGTCGCGTGTCAAGAAACAATGCCAACTCTTTAGCCATAAGTCTCTCCAGCTGTAGGAAACGCCCATCAGTATCTCGATTCTCGCCTACGTTCCAAGGATCCATATTAGTAAATTTTCTTTCACGTTCACTCATTATTTCAGAAATGAGAAAAGTCTCTTGTGAGCCCATCTGTCCAGGAGCTCCAGCTGTCTGTGACATATTTGCTGGTAAACTTACCGATAAATATACCAAATCTAAATACATATGAAGAGTGCAAAAACCAATAGATACACAAACAAAACGGAACTAAACCAGCATATTTTTTATTTTACGACCTGGTTTTCCAGGTAAAAAAAGAAGTTATGTTCTTACCATAACATTCCATCTGTGTTGTTCATCTTCAATCATTCATTACTGATGGTGTTGGTTCCGTCCTCAGAACCAAGTCGGCCTTATAACAAGCTCGTGCCAGCCAAAAAACTCTCAAGCTAAGCTTTTACCCATAGTGCCCCTCTCTCTGTTACCTCAGATTGGGTTTTCCCATGATAAGGAAAGAAGAGGCTTTTTCTGAGTAAGTTCCCGAAAGCGGGATTTGGACCCAATCCAATCCCCCATGAGCCCTTTGGAGGGGGAAGGAGGATGGGATGTAATGAATGAATGAAGATGAACAACACCGATAGAACGTTATGGTAAGAACATAATGTCTTTATCTGATGTTGTTAATCTTCATTCATTACTTACTGATGAGACAGAGTCCCTAGCTACTTTATGTCCCGGGAGGCCTTTATGGAAGAATATTCCTGAGTACCACGGAACCGAAGGATGCTATTCCCCTGGAGCCCAGATCCAATTTGTAATGAGTGATAAAGGTATGAGGAGTAGCCCAAGTTGCAGCTGCACAGATATCATCCATTGAAGCCCTTGAATGAAAAGCCACAGAAGTTGCCACTGATCTAGTGGAATGTGCTTTGATTCTACCCAGTAGAGGGATTTTAGTATGTTGGTAGACAAAGCAGATACAGTTTCTCAACCACTTAGATAAGGTCACTTTCGAAACAGCATTTCTCAGTTTAGGGCCTGAATAGGATACAAATAACTGGTCTGATTTACATATTGATTTTTCTCTGTCTAGATAAAATCTTAATTGTCTATGCACATCTAGCAAATGAAGGCAGTATTTTCCTTTATTTGAATGGTTAGGAAAAAAGACTGGTAGGTCAATCATCTGGTTAATCGTCAATTCTGAGATAACTTTGGGAAGAAAAGAAGGGTTCGTCCTGAGTGATACTCTGTCCTTATGTAAGATTATGTAGGGACATTTTATACATAAGGCTTGAAGCTCGGATATGCATCTAGCAAAGGTGATGGCTACTAGGAATAGTGATTTCTAGGATAAGAACTTAATATCACAAGCGGCAGCAGGTTCAAAGGGTGATTGCATCAAGAATTGCAAAACCAGTGTTAGGCTCCATGGTTCTATTGGTTCTTTGAAGGGCGGTCTGATATACGAGACCCCCTTCAAGAAAGTTTTACAGAGACGATGGGAAATTAAGGGTGTCTTGGAATCCATTATGGAAGTTTGAGATGGCAGTCAAATGTACTCGAATGGTGGATGCTGCTGCCCCGGAATGAAGAAAGCTTGATAAGTAATCCAATATCACACTGGAGCTGAGTAAGAATCTAGTTCTCTCTATTTGGACCAAATAAGGAATCTCTTCCACTTGCTCTAATAGATTTTCCTGGTGGATGGTTTGTGCGAAGCCAGAATAATATCACATACCGGGGAGGTAAGGCTGTTCTGCCTCATGATTACTGGAAGTGGAGAAACCAAGCTATCAGCTTGAGAGTGGATATGTTTGGATGAATCAACCCTTGTGGGTGCAAAATTAATTCCGGAGTTGGATCCAGAATCCATGGTCAGTATACTAAGTGGGGCCAGAGGAAGTGAAACAACACTCGTCGGGGCCAGTAGGGTGCAATGAAGATAACTCTGCTTTTCAGCCGAAGGGCCTTCTTTAGAAATTGTGAGATCAAGAGTAGAGGGGAGTAAGCATATAGAAGTCCCGTGGGCCAGACATCTATTAGAGCATCCCTCAGGGACTCCCCCTGCAGGGGGATTAGGGCAAAATAGCTGCTGCATTTGTGATTTGCTGGGGAGGTGAAAAGATCGCAGCAAGGCTGGCCCTAGTGGCTGAAGATATTTGCCGCTATGGTTGAATTGAGGGACCACTCATGAAGCAGGAGAGCAATCACGTTGGAATCCCCGGGAATGCGTGTTGCAATTAGAAAGCGGATGGAAGCTATCGCCCATTGCCAAATTCTCATGGCCTCTCAACACAATGGGTAGGACTTGGTTACCCCTTGTTTTTTGATATACCAGACTACCGACATGTTGTTGGACTGGATAGCAATTGTCCCTAACGGGAGGACAGACTGAAATGCCTGCAACTCTAGAAGCACTGCCCTCAGTTCTACAACACTGATATGCAGATTGGCCTCCAGGGTGGACCACATGCCTTGAACTGTCTTTCCCTGAAAATGCGCCCCCCCCAGCCTATCAGGGAAGCATCCGTGGTCACAGTGGCCTTGGAATAAGATGGGAAGAAAGGGCAACTCCATAGTTCTTTCCCTGGCTTCTTCCACCAAATTAAGTCTTGCTTGCATCGATTTGTTATGTGGATTTGGAAGGACATAGGATGATGATTCGGGCACCACTGCGTCAAAAGGAGCTATTGAAAGAGTCTCATGTGTAGTCTCGCCAGAGGAACTATCATGATTGATACTGCCATTGAGCCTAGAAGCTGAAGGACCGCTTGAGCTGAAACTGTGTCTTGACAGAGTATCACACAGAGATGTGCCCTTAGTCTTTGCAATCTGTGATCTGGAAAAGAGACTCGACACGACTGAGTATTGAACGCTGCTCCTATAAATTTCAAGTTTTGAGATGGAGCCAGCTTGCATTTCTCCCAGTTTATAGAGATTCCTAGAAATTCTGCCAATGTTAAAGTGTAGTTTAGAGCCATTATCAGTAGATGCTTGGGGAGGGCAGTAAGGAGCCAATTGTCTAAATATGGAAACACCCGGAATCCTTGTAGTCTCAAGTGAGCTGTTACCACTGCCATGAATTTGGTGAACACTCTGGGGGCTGTAGAGTCCGAAGGGCAGTGCACGGAATTGGTAGTGATTAGCTTCCAGCCAGAAGCGAAGACATCTTCTGGAGTGTTTGTCCATTTTTATGTGATAATATTCATCCTGAAGATCCACTAACCACATCCAATAGTCTTTCTCCAAGAATGGGAGAACAGACTAAACTGTGACCATCCAAAATTTTGTTTGACTTGTTTAGAATGCTGAGATCCAAAACTGGTCTCCAGACCCCTGTCTTTATTGGCACTAAAAAGAATCTTGAGTAGAATCCAGATCCTATCTGGTCTGGTGGGACTGCTTGGACAACTCCTTTTTGACACAGCTTTTTTTTTAATCTCTCGAGCTGCTACTTCCCTTTGACTGGGTGGAACATCAGGAAGTTGCTTTGGTGGTTTTGGGAAGCTGTTGAATGGTATGTGGTAACCTCTGGCTATTATCTTCTGCACCCAAGAATCCTTGGTTACTGACTGCCAGGCAAAGTGTGGCAGAGAGAAAATTCCCCCGACTGCTTCCAGAAGAAAGAAATCGGGTTGTTCTTCAGGAGTGCTGACAGGACTGTCCAGAGAAAGAATCCCTGGACCGCTGGTTACACGGGCCCCCTCTGCCTCTGTAGGGACGGCTTTCAGAAGAGTTACCCCCTCTGCCCTGGGGAGTAAACTTGCCACATGTCACAGAATGGACCCTGGGATTTTTTGTGCCACATCTTTCCACTCCTCTGATTCCTACAGTATGGACATTTGGTGGGGGGGGGGGAGGGGGTGGAAAAACATATGCCCACAGCAGACAGGGTCTTACCATCCTTCTCACACCTGGCTAATGTGTCTTTCACTTTAGGGACAAAAAAGGAAAACCTTCCACTGGAGCGTTAAGAAAGGAAGACTTAAAGGGGTCCGCAAAGTCACAAAGGCACATCCAGGCGTGACATCTCATGACAACACCTGAACCCGCAGCTCTTGACACCCCTTCGATAGGGTGAGATATCAACCATATGGATGAGTTGGATATGGATTTCAGGTTTGCAAGCTGTGAGGCAACTTTGTTGCGTAACTCATCAGAAACTGCTCCTGCTAAGGTTCTGGAGAGCTCAGAGACTAAGTCTCTCTGAAGCCTAGTAAAATGTGCCAGATAGTTCAAAGATGAAATGGCAAAGGTCGATGAGGCAAACACTTGCTTCCCTAACCTGTCCAATGCCTGAGACTCCCTGTTTGGGGGATGGACAGTCTGGCTCTCTTCGGTGAGCTCTTTTCTGGTGGCCACCTCCACCACCACTGTGTCTTCTTGTAGGCCCTTAGACCAGTGTGGGCTTACCTCAGGGGGGGATAAAATTTTGTCTGGTCTCCACGGGATTTGCTCAACAGTATCAGGACTCTTCCATGAGTGCTGCACGATGAGATGGACTAACTCGTTTGCAGGTGGGGGTCACCCAAGAAATAGAAGGTCGAGCACGAAAATCCTGCAAGAATACAGACTCCTCGGAGGAAGGATTGGTGGGCTTCCAGTCTCCGCTCCATTTCAAGATTTCCAGTATGTCTCCAAAGGAGATATCCTCAGGGGGCAACCGTGGGGACCCCTCCCTTTCATCATATTCTGTATCCTCAGTGAGGGACTGTTCAAGGGAGTCCACGTGCTTCCTCTTGCACATCTTCCTGCGTGGTACCTCTCAGCGGGAGCTTCTGATGTGGGCTCTGAGGAGGGGGCACCCTGCGGTAGGGTATCCTGAGGCTCTTGTGCCTGATGTCCCGATGCGGTGGTCTGTGCCAGCTGCGGCTCAGAGGGAGGACATATTTGCTATTCCAGTACTGATAGTTTGCCTGCAGAGGCAAGGGTCCTCTCCATCGCCTGGAAAGCACGCCCGCCTGAAGAGGCATGGAATCCCGGAACCAAGAAGGACAACCATGGAACCGGGGTCACACCCTGCTCCGACGAACCCACTCCCAAGGACAGAGCCCCAAGGGAACTCGGTACCATCAGGACTCCTGGAACTGTAGTAGACAGTGCTGCAGAAAAAAAACAGTGCCGCACCAGGCAACCTGGAGTGAGCAATCCAGCCCCGATCCTGAGGATGATCCGGCTCCAAATGAGTCAAGGGCCAAAGGTTGGCTCCGGAACCATGGTGAGATCCACCATTGGAAACAAAGACGTGGAAACCGAAAAAGGCATCGGTGCAAGGAGGTCACAGGAGAAGAATAAGTTGGAGTCCATGGAGATAGACTCCCAAGTCCAGATGGGAAAGGAGTCTTGGAAGGTGTAGCAATCCCTCTGGCTGTCAGCAACTGGTTTACAAGATGCACCATATCTAATTCCGAGAGGCTCCTGGTTGATTTTGTCTATATCCCGGATGGGGATTCAGGTCATTCTAAGAAAGGGCTAAACTGCTGCCCAAAGAAAGGATCCACCGTAGGTGAGTATCATGTCCGTGCAGAGTGGTCTATCAGCACCAAGGTCTCGAAACTAGAGACCTGTATGGAAGGGGTGTCTGGTATTGGAACAGATGGGACAGACACTGTAGGCAAGGTTGGTGCTGTGGATATGGTCGGTGCCGTGGTCAGTGTCGAGGTCAGAATTTTTTAAGCTGGCACCGAGGTAGAGATCTGCAATTTAGGCAGGGTTGATGCTGTAGACATTGTCAGTGCTGTAACAGGCACTGACAACACAATTTTTGTAGACGGTACCGAAGACGGTGCCGAGGATGCCAGTTTCGGCTCTGGGGCAGACAAAGTCAATTTTCGTATTTTTTTCTTGGTTCCTGTTTTCTATCACCAGAGGCTGAAGAAGGAACCGAATATGGTCTCTTTTAGTGCTCTTTTCTAGAAGGTGGTGAGCCCTCTGATGCAGAAATAGCCTCTGAGAAGAGTGTCTTAAGGAGGCCCTTTTAAATCAGCTTATTTTTTTCTCTTGTTAATGGTTCGAGAACTGAACCCTTGGTAAATGGTACAAGGAGGATGGACTGAAAGATGAGGAACCCCCAGACAATACACACAATATACATGTAAATCACAATTTAGCATTTTGCGACCACATTGGTTGCACTGCTTGAAACCTGAAGTTCCTTTTTTCTCTGACATAGTGCATAAAAAATGATCAATTAACAACAAATAGTAAAGAAAAGATAGAGGAAAGTTTTTTTTTTTTTTGGAAGAAAGAAGGAAGAAAGGGGAGGAAATACCAACAATGGTATTCAGAAAATTACCTCAGAGGGTAAGGGAAGGGCTGTACCAGCAATGGTACTTAAGGATTACCGAAGGTAGTTGAAAAAAGTTTAATTGATATTCTGTGTTTAACTACTAGCCTAGGGGGTTTGTCTTGCTATATAAGTGTTACATATTGTGTTATTTCTGCTAAATTATTTCAGTCTTGGCTGGCTAAGATCCACCTGCAATCAACTGGACATATACGTGAATTTAAGTACACTTTTATCTGCACTTTTTCATATAGTATTAACTGAATTGAATATCGTGGGCTCTGTGTCTCCACAGAGAACTTTTTAGAAGTGTAGCCGTTGGTAGCAGTGGGGGGTAGTTTCATTTCACTGATATTCTGTGTTTGACTCCTAGCCTAGGAGGTTTGTCTTACCATATAAGTGTTACATCTTGTGTTACCTCTGCTAAAATATCTGAGCTTTGGCTGGCTAATATCTGCCTGCAATCAACTGGATGTAAAAGCAAAGTTAAGTACACTTTTATCTGCACTTTGTCATATAGTACTGCATTTTATTTTTTTTTTCACTGAATATTAATTGGATTGAATATTGTGGGCTCTGTGTCTCTACAATTAGTTCCCTACCCTCCCTCCCTGTTCTTGTTTTCGTGTCTTGGTGGCTTTGAAATTGCCCGCCCCTCTTGTAAATTTGTATTTGGATACTCCTTCTGGGCCTATCTCATTTGCTCACTCAACTGAGTGCAGTGAGATCATATTCTGATTTCAGGCACTCCTACTAGTCCCATCTCTTCAGCTGTATTCACTGTGTACAAACAGAGCATTTGGGATGGTCAAACCCTGTAGCCTCTTAACCCTGCTCTGTTACCTCTCTCTCTCGGGAAAAAAAAAAAAAATATATATATATATATATATATATATATATATATATATATATATATATACACACACACACACACACACACACACACACACACATATATACTTCATTCAACTGTTCTTACTGTAACTGTCTTAGTTTGCTGTTCTGTGTGCTGTTATCTGTTCAGTTGCTCTTACTCTGTACTTATTACTGCTTCTTAGTAGCCTTCCAATTTACTGCCTTCTGCACTTGTTTTTAGTCATTTGTTAATTTAATTGCATTTATTTAAACTGTATTTGCTGTAATATTGCTACACACTCAAGTGTGCTAGCCTGCACTGCATTTGAATTGTATTTACTGCTGTTTTAGCTGCTTTTCTGTAAAAAAAAAAATCTAAGCTTGTTTTCTACCTTTCCTGTAACTAGTCTAGTCCAGATACAGACTTGCTGTATCCAGGACTGTTGGTAAGCTTCTGAGCCCCCCAAGCCTTTCTGTGTTGGAAGGAAGCCTTCTAGCTTATCAGTGGGAGTGGTAAGCGCTAGTTAGCCTATCTACCACAAGAGGAGTGGGTTTTGGCCCTGAAATTGTAGTTTATTGGCTGTTTGGGCAGTTTTTCCATCTCTTTAAACTTTCTGGTTTAAAAGCCCGTGTTTGCATTTATTACCCGCCTTTCCTGTAACTACTCTAGTCCAGGTACAGATTTGCTGTATCCAGGACGCTTTGTAAGCTTCTGAGTCCCTTTCTGTGTTGGAGGGAAGCCTTCTAGCTTATCAATGGGAGTAGTAAGTACTAGTAGCCTATCAACCACAAGAGGAGTGTTTTTTGGCCCAGAAATTGTAGTTTACTGACCATTTGGGCAGTTTTTCCATCTCTTTCAACTTTCTGGTTTACAATCCCGCATTTGCACTTGTTTCCTGCCTTTCCTGTAACTAGTCTAGTCCAGATACAGATTTGCTGTATCCAGGACTGTGTGTAAGCTTCTGAGCCCCCCAAGCCTTTCAGTGTTGGAAGGAAGCCTTCTAGCTTGTCATTGGGAGTGGTAAGTACTAGGTAGCCTATCTTCCACAAGAGGAGTGGTTCCTGGCCCAGAAATTGTAGCTTATTGGCTGTTTGGGCAGTTTTTTCCATCTCTTTCAACTTTCTGGTTTAAAAGCCTGCATTTGCGCTTGTTTCCTGCCTTTCCTGTAACTAGTGTAGTCCAGATACAAAGTTGCTGTATCCAGGACTGTTGGTAAGCTTCTGAGTCCCCCAAGCCTTTCTGTGTTACAGGGAAGCCTTCTAGCTTATCAGTGGGAGTGGTAAGCACTAGGTAGCCTATCTACCACAAGAGGAATGGTTTCTGGCCCAGAAATTGTAGTTTATTGGCCGTTTGGTCAGTTTTTTTCCATCTCTTTCAACTTTCTGGTTTAAAAGCCAATGTTTCCGCTTGTTCTCCACCTTTCCTGTAACTAGTCTAGTCCAGGTACAGATTTGCTGTATCCAAGACTGTTTGTAAGCTTCTGAGCCCCCCCCCCAAGTCTTTCTGTGATGGAGGGAAACCGTCTAGCTTATCAGTGGGGAGTGGTAAGTACTAGGTTGCCTATCTACCACAAGAGGAATGGTTTTTGGCCCAGAAATTGCAGTTTATTGACGATTTGGGCAGTTTTTCCATTTCTTTCAACTTTCTTGTTTAAAAGCCCACATCTGCACTTGTTTCCCAACTTTTCTGTAACTAATCTAGTCCAGATACAGATTTGCTGTATCCAGGACTGTTTGTAAGCTTCTGAGCAGTGCCAAAGTCTGCTCTTCAATTATTTCCTTAGATCTGCTAGTTCTCTCCTCTCCTGCACATTTACTAGCTTGTTAGTTTAGCACTTTACCAGACCTCTTGTAGCAATTATTGTAGTACACAAAAGTGCTATCAGCACTAAACGTTCTACAAGGAAACAGATCCAGTACTTATTAATGCCCAGCCCTCGTGGTATGTCTAAAAGTCAGTTCCCTGTGCTTTCTCCTATTAACCTGGTAAACTTGGGCATCCTGAGGCAATGTAGCAACTGCCTCATGTACACTGACAACCCTTTCCTCTTACCCCCTAACACTCACACTTGTGAGAGATGCACTTATATATCCATATTGGAAGCCACACACTCTCCAGCCAAGACCGGAATAGCTGGTCAAGAGGAGAATGTCAACTCTTGCACCACACCACATGGAACACCTAGCCCTTCAGAACACACACCAGCATTGCCGTCACATAAAAACACAAACCACACACACCTTCGTGGAGGCTCTCAATAAAAATCTAACCAAACAGCAGAGACCTCCAAGACAGAAACGCACTCGACCACCACAACACTAACCATGAGACACATAACTCTCCTAAACAGTGTGCCACTCAGCCAAAGCCCCTGAGGCAGAATAGCATGCCCAACACACTAGTCATAGGTGACTAGATAGTGAGCTACTTTGATGTCCCACTCACCAGGTTGAATAAGGAGAAAGTGACAGTCATCTGCCTGTCGGGCGCCAGGATCCACCACATAACGCACACACTCAGGTCCCTCAACAACAGGTACAAATATGACTCTGTTATTGTACATGTGGGTGTGAATGACCTGAGATGTAACTCCCTGGACTACATGAAAAGAGACATGGAGGAGATCTCGAATTATGCAGCCCAGGCGGGTATGACCCTAGCCCTCAGCAGCATCCTACCATCACCCAGAATGATACCACAGTACAAGCAGAAAATGACTGATGTCAACAATTGGCTAAATTTCTGGTGTCATTCTAAGGGGATCAAGTATCTGTCTGCCTGGGATGACATGAATGACAGATCTTGATGCTTTGCCAAAGATGGCCTGCATCTGTCAACCCTGGGCGTCCGGATACTGGCCAAGGCTCTTGCCACCCCTATAGTGCCTTTTTTAGGTGGTGTTCCAAAGACCAAATTACTACCATAACAGCTGCAAACAAATGCAATTTGAGGGTCATGTTGCTCAATGCTATAACTCTAAATCTCAAAATGCACTCACTCGAAGTACTCCTTAAAATAGAGAACATCGACATTTGTGCTGTAACAGAGACCTGGTTCAAGGCAGCAGAAAGCACCCCTGCACTACCAGACTACAACTCATTCCACACCTTTCGGCTCCAGAACTTGGACTGAAGCTCCAAAGGCGGTGGTGTTTCCATATTCATAAAGGATGCGTACACCTCCAGACTGGTAGCCCAGCATAACGCGTCTGAGATACTTCAGATGCAGCTAACATTGGGTAAGACAGCAATTCAGGTCATAGCCTGCTATAGGTCCCCAGCCATGTCCCAAGATTCACACTCCACATTCCTAAGCACCCTGGAGAATATTATGGTCCAATCTAATACTCTCATACTGGGTGACTTCAAATACCCCTCCCTTAACTAGGAAAACTACTCATGTACCAATACACTTGCCCAATACTTTCTGGAATTCATTAATTCCAATGCCCTGGACCAGCTCATTCTTACCCCCACTAGAGGTAGCAACATCCTTGACCTGGTCATTACTACCATGGGCAACCGTTGCTCTACACCAATAGTCAACTCCTCCATGGTTAGATCCGATCACAAGCTAATCACCTTGGAAATCCACAACCCTCCCACCCCCAACAAAGGTAACCACCATGAAAAACTTCTCCAAAGCCAACTTTGGGCTCCTAAAAACAGAGGTGGTGAACTTCATGTCAGCCATGCAAATGGAGAATAGTTGCATGCATACATACATACATACAATGTTTCAAGCCCTTCTAGCTTGCCAATATGCCAAAACACTTGTTCCCATAATAAATGTCCAGGCTGTTCTTAAAAATATGTAAATTAGTACTTGCTTTAATATAATTTGGTAGTCTGTTCCAAGCATCAGCTACTCTGTCAGAGAACCAATTAGTACACTTCTCATTCCTATAGAAACTTCTACATAGGTTATCTGACGATTATCTACTACTTTTTGATAACCACAAACATTCCCAGAGGTAGTTGTCCCTACATGCCCTATATACCTGAATAAGATCTCCTCTTAAATATCTGTAAGAGACACTATACAAGTTCAGATATTTTAGTTTTTCATAATAACTTAGATTTTCACATCCATGGATGCCCTTAGTATATTTCCACTGTACTCTTTCCAGTTTATTCATGCTTGTTTTCCTATAGGGTTTCCATATTGTTATTCCATACTCAAGTTTGGGTCTAATGTAACTAACAAACAATGACTTCATTATGTTTGATTTCCTAGACTTTATAAATCTTTTTATACAACCCATAGTTCTATAACTATCATTAGCCAATTGGTTGATATGATTAGAAAAACTCATAGCTGAATCTACCCATATATACAGGTCCTTAAACGAGTCTACAGTTTCAATCACTGTGTGCTGTATTAAATATTCACCTTTCATTTTATGTCTCCCAAATCTCATATGCTTAGTTTTTGATGCATTTTTCAACATATTATTCTTCTGTGCCCAAATAGTCAATTTAGTCAAATTATTTTGCAGACATGCCTTATCTGTAACACTTGTAATCACTTTACCCAATTTCAGGTCGTCATCATATAGACTGTAGAACACCTCAGATGAAAACGTAAGGTCTGAAAGATACAATCTAAACAAGTAAGGGCCTAGTACAGAGCCCTGTGGAACACCTTGACTGTAACCAAGGATTTCACCTGTCCAGTTTGTGTGTGATACTTGCCATGTCCTATTTGTAAGCCATGCAGTTATCCATCTTATCAACAGTACATCAATACATAGTTGTACTAATTTATTGATCAGTGTTTTGTGCATGACCCTGTCAAATGCTGAAGTTAAATCTATATAAATCACATCACAACACAATTTTTCATTCACAGCTGTAATTATATTGTTATAGAACATCATGTTACAGGTGGTAATAGATCTATTTTCAACATATAGGTTCATAGGTTCATACTAGGCTATCTGCCCTAGGGCATTTACAAGCCTAGCCAGAGTGTGTTTGGCTTTCGCGACCCCTTGGAATGAGTTTACTGTGCCATTTTTAAGGTTGTGTTTACTGTGCCTCTGTCTAGTAGTGACACAGAAGTGATCCCCGGGGTAAACCTACGATCTCCCATCCACTCGTCAACATTTTTCTTGAAGAGAGTCAGTGAGAGGCTCTGCCTAACATGGACTGGGATTCTATTCCAGAGTGAAGGGAGCATCTGGGTTATGAATCTGTCCCTCCAGCATGTCCTATTTATTTCTGTGCTGAGGTTCAAGTCACTTGATCATGTAGCTCTAAGGGATTTGGATTTTCTGAGGTGGAGCATGTCCATTAATTCAGGGTTGGACATGGCTTTGTACGTCAGGCATAGATCGCCTCTGAGTAGGCGGTATGCAACTGAGTAGAGCTGGAGTTTCTTTATCCGAGCAGCATATGGCATCTGTTTGAGTCCCTTGATCCTCTTAGTGAGATACTTTTGGGGTCTTTCTAGTTGCTGCAGGTGCCGGGTAAGGTACATCCCAAATGGGGCATTGTACTCAATTATGGGCCTGATGAGGGATGAGTAAAGGGGCACAATGACCTCCCTTGATCTAGATGTGAATCCTTTCATGATAAGGTGGGCTATATAGAAGGTCTTCCTAACCACTTTGGCAATGTGGTTGTCAAAGGAGAGGTTACTATCAACTTGGGATCCCAGGTCCCTAATTACTTCTTCTGTACTTAATGGATTACCTCCTATGTGGTAATTTGTGGGCACTTTGTTTTTGCCAAAGGGTATAACTATACACTTTTTGGCATTTAGTTTAAGGCCATGGCTCTGGCACCAGTTATCCATCTCTGTGAGACCCTTTTGGAGGATGCTTGTGTCAGCTGGAGAGTCAATTATGGCGCCCAGTTTGCAGTCATCTGCGAACTTGGTCAGCCACAGTCCTCCCGTGTTAGCCTGTACCTCAGAAAAATATATTCCCAATCAGAGAGGTCCCAGGACTGAGCCCTGTGGGATGCCACTTGTAAATGGTTTAGAGTCTGACATGGCTCCAGCAATTCTGACCATGTGGGTTCTGTCCTTGAGCCAGTTTGCAACATATCTTATGACATAGAGGGGTTTATATTTAGGCTGGAGAGTTTGTCTATGATGCCCGAGTGGGGTATTGTGTCAAAGGCTTTTGCGAGGTCTAGGTAGGCTGTGTGGAACATCTTACCCCCATCAATGGCCTTGGTGACTGTTTCAAAGAAATCTACTAGGTTCAGGAGGCAGGATCTGCCCTTGACAAAGCCGAATTGGGTAGGATCCAGTGTCTGTAGGTCCCCAATGTCTTTGTTTATGAGCTCCATAATGATCCTCTCCATAGCTTTGCAGACCAGACTAGTCAGGCTTATGGGGCGGTAGTTTCCAGGGTCCATAGAGGTGTCTCTTTTGTGGAGTGGGACTACTGTTGCTGTACGCCATTCTTTGGGTACATATCCTGTAGTAAGGCTAAGATTGAATAGCAGCTTTATGTGAGGGTATAGCTCTTCTTGGAGTTCATGTAGCATGCAGCCCGGGACACCGTCTGGTCCCATTGATGCTGTGTTTTTTGCTTTGGAGAGGGTGGCTCTCACCTGGGCATCTGAGATGTCAGGGAAGCAGCACTCTGCTGGGATAGATATTTGTCCTTTTGGGGGGGATGGGGGGAGTTTGCACTGAACATGTCTGCCAGGATGTTGGCAATGTCTGAGGGTTCAGTGTATTTATTGTTATTATGGACTAACTCTGAGCATATCTTGGAGTTGCCACCCAGGTTTCTAACATAACTAAAGAAAGCCTTATGATTATCTCTTGTTGCTTGTGCAATTTTTCTCTCGAAAGTGGCCTTGGATGTTTTTATGAGTGATCGTAGTTTTTTGCTAGTACTGATCAGAGATGCCTTCCCTTTTAGTAATTTTGCTCTATCATGTAGTAGCTTCCTCCTTCTGTTGTATAGCTTATTTATGGCTGGGGTCCACCAGACAGGACGCCTGCCTTTGGGGGAATGGGTCTTGGTTTTATTTGGGATTGCATGATCCATGCATTCCTGAAGGTGTCCATAGAATGCGTTTATAAAGGATTCAGCACATAGGGCCGTGGTTTCCACTGGCCTGGGGGCCTTGAAGGATTTCACTTTGGTTTTAAGAAGTGTGAAGTTAGCTTTTGAGAAGTTCTTTCACTGTGGTCTTTTGTGCTGAGGGTGGGGGCGGGATGTGGATTTCTAGTGAGATTAATTTATGGTCCGATCTTACCAATGAGAGGTATACTTCTGGTATGGAACATTGTGTTCCCATATTGGTGATGATCAGATCTAGTATGTTTTCCCCTTTTGTGGGAGTGGTGACCAATTGTTCCATAGCATTTGAGTTTATGAATTCTGGGAACCTCTGGGCTAGGGTGTTGGGGCTTGAGTAATGCTCCCAGTCTATGTTTGGATAATTGAAGTCCCTCAATATGATGGTGTTTGGAGAGACCTTCATATTCTCCAGTGTCTTCAGGAAGGCCGAGTGGGGTTCCTGAGTTTGAGAGGGTGGTCTGTAGCATGCTACAAACTGAAAGGCAGTTTTGTCCACTGTTAGTTGCACATGGATGGTCTCCGATGCCTCGTGCAATGCCACTAACCTGGAGGTGTGGGTGTCCTTGATGAATATGGATACTCCCCCTCCTTTTGTGGTTCGGTCTGAGTTTTGGGGCCGAAAAGCATGATATGAGGTATAACCTGGTAGTGCTGGGGTGCTCTCGGGAGCCTTGAACCAGGTTTCTGTCACTGCACAGACATCAATGTTCTCCATACTGAGGAGGGCTTCCAGAGCGTACATCTTGAGGTTTAGACTTCTGGCATTGAGCAGCATTACCCTTAGTTTTCTTTCTACTTGAGTTGTCTAAGGAGGTGGGTTTGTCTTTTGAGCCTTGCCTAAAAAAGGCACTATGGGGGTGGCAAGAGCCTTTGCCAATATCCGAAAGCCCAGGGGTGACAGGTGCAAGCCATCCTTTGCGAAGCAACATGGCTTGTCGAGCATGTCATCCCTATGCATGGTGATATATCGTTTCAAGTCCCAACCTATCCAGTTTTGACAATAACTTATCCAGTATTACCTTCTCCATTATTTTTCCACAACATGAAAGTAGACTTAAGGGTCTGTATGATTCTGGGTTTGTCCTACTCTCCTTTCCCTTAAAGACAGTTTTAATAAGTGCATGTCTCGAGTCTTGAGGAATCTCCCCATATTTATATGACCTAGTGAATAATAGATGTAATAGCAGTGTAAGTTCTTGCTTAAGTGTTCTCAGGTCATTGCTATTCTGTCTCCTCCCTGCACTTTGTTTGGATCCAGTTTGCACAGTTCTTTTTCAATATAAACTAATTTGATTCCAGTATCTGGTGTTACCTGGATGTTACTAGGACAACTTACCACCCCTTTTGTGGAGCCAAACTGTTTTGCATAAGATTTTGTAAATATGTCTATAATCTGTTGTGTCTGAGAATAAATTTTAGAATCTGTGCACAGTTTATCAGTTTGTGTATCTTTACTCCTTCCACACATTATGTATCTATAAAAAGGTTTCCTATTATGCTCAATATCTTTATATAAGTTTTCTTTAAATTTTTCTTGATCTTGTCTAACACTACGCTTAATCTGTTTGTCCAGCTCGTTAATTCAGTTTTCAAAGTTGTAGTTCGACCTCTCTTCCATTTCTTATATTTTTGTCTCTCACCTTAATCAAGTATCTTGTTCTTATGGAAATAAACCCCCCTGATGTTGCGTGCTTAGATCCTGTTACTATACATTTTTTTTTACTTTTTGTACTCAATTTCTCTTTCAAAACATTCCACATTCCAACTGCAGTTTTTTCCACTGGACACCTCACTCCAGTTAGTTTTATATAGTAACTGTTATGCTTCCCTATAGTCTCTAATTAACTTTCTGTGCATTGGCTTAGATTTCAGTTTGGCAGAATTATCTAGCAACAAATGAACCTTTATGACACCATGATCACTGCACATCAATAGTGGTAAAACTTGACTTGAAGTTACAGTAATTTCTTTGGGAACACAAACAATATCTAGTATATTCCATCCCCTGGTAGTTTTTTTTACAATCTGAAGCATTTGTTGTTCCTGAATATACTCTGTGAATAATTTCTTTACTAACGTTGTTGAATCAATATTATTCCAGTCTGTTTCTGGTAAATTTAAGTCCCCAGGTAATATTATTCTTCCCTCCTGTGTTTCATGTAAGAAATGTATGAATTCCTCTAGGTTGTCTGCATTTGACTTTGGTGGTCTGTACACTCCAACAATTGTAATATGTTCCAGGGTTGTCTTTATTGTCACAGTTACACAGTCTATAGTACTGGTGTTATCATTGAACATGGAATAATCACAAGTCTCATAGCTATCTTTAATCCCTATCGTAACACCTCCACCTGATTTTTTGTTAGAATGTCTGTTACAGTAAAAACATTTACACCCTGACAGAGCTGGTTTCCAGTCATTATTCTTTAACCATGTTTCACAAACTATAACAACATCAATCTTTTGGGAATGTAGCAAATTTTCTAATAAAAAAAACTTTATTATTAATGCGCCTAGCATTAACAACCATCAGAGATGTATCAATGTTGCTATCTGTGAACTGCAACATTTTTGACCTGGCAAAAATACTGGCTAGTGTTTGTCAAATATTGCAAAACATCTGCTGCAAAAATTCTCTTCCCTGATCTAGACAAATGCACACCATCCTGTCTGAACACATATGTGCCCAAAAGAAGGCTTGGATGCTTTACACATTTCCATTTTTTAAAACAGAACATTTTTTCCATGTAGGTGTTTATCCAAAAAATCTTTTCATTCACAGTGACCTGACTATCCTTTCTATAGGTAATTTGTGAAAAATATGTCCTAACACCAGTACAAGCTATACTATCTAGGAGGGCTGTCAGTTCCCGACTAACAGTCAGAGAATCTTTGTTGGTGACATAATTTGTACCAACATGAATAAAAACAGATCCATACTTCCTTACATTAAGGTGTTCCAAGGCTTGTTTCGCATCTTCTATTTTTGCTCCTGGCAAGCATAACACTACTCGATGTTCATTATCATCTCTGCAAATATAAGTATCAGTTCCTCTAATAAATGAATCTCCAATTACAAGAATATCTTTGCTGACCATCTCTGAAGAATCTTCAGCTTCCAATACAGTCATTTCTGCTCTATCAGTTGTTACGAAGGATAGATCTTCATCACTATTAGTCTTATTAATTCCACTGTTTTTATTGCGTATTAAATTCTCATCCAGCTGGCATTGTAAATCCGCAGCTTGAGCCATGTAGTCAACATCCGTCTTTCTCTTCTTTTTTCTTACAGTAATGTTCTTCAATCCTTCCACGTTCAGTTTTGATTTCTTCCTTTTCACCTGCCCCTTGCCTCTTTTTATTACATTTTCCATTGGAAAGGTGATGCCTTTTTCTGTAGACTGAGGGTTTTCTGATAGACAGATATCTTCATTCCCTGTCACCAGTGTGTTAGATAACAAAGCAGAATCCTTTTTACTACGTATTCTCTTTCCTTTACAGTCATTAGTCAGTTTCTTTTTCTTCCTTGTTATTTTTTGAGAACTTCTTCCTTTCTTTCTTTTTTTGTTTCCTTCTAAACAAACCGGATCCTCAGATTGCTGAGTGCTTGCATCCACAATTCCATAGTTCTCAGGGGCCTCATCATCTTTCATAGGAGTTGAATGTTCTTTGCAGAAAATAGATGCATCATTTCCTAAATCTGTTCTATTTGTTCTATGCCTAACATTATTTAGTTCATCAGTCCAGTCATTAATATATGATACAACAGTTCTCCAAGCCATGCCAATTGCACATGTGCAATCATCATCATTAAGTCGAGATTTGCTTCTAACAATGGTAAGCAAATCATCCAGCTTTTGACACAAGGAAAAAAGATCACCAGTGTTATCAGCTATTACCTTTAAATATGCATAGCATTCATTACACTGTACAAGATACTTGTGCATTAGCAAATCGTTAATTGCATACTCATTTAAGGAATCCATATTCAGCTTTAATTGAATAAAATATTGCAAAGGAAACAAAATACACAAAGTCAGTAGCAAAGAATTCAAAGGAACTTAAATCAACTTCTATGACAAAAATTATACCAGCAATATCCAACTAAATAATAAAATACAATAAAGTTGTTCTGACCATACAAGTTCTACCAGCCAGACAGAAGTTGTAATTTCTTTATGTCGCACGCTCACTATAGTTCGCAGTCGCACCGCCAAATCATACACCAATGCACTGTACGAACACGTACACAAATGCATGGATCTCGCCATACCCAATAGAACTAAGACGTTCTCCTCAAAAAAAAGGAAGCCAATCTGGTGGTCCCCTACCATAAACAAACTCTACAACAGAAGGAGGAAACTTTTGCGGCATAAGGTGAAGTCCCAAGCCTGGAAAAACTCCCCAATGAGCCTCAACAAAAGGTTGAGATCTTTCATCAAATCCTCTAAAGCTAGCTATAAAAATAGAATTGCAGCACATAGTAAAGACAACCACAAGGCCTTCTATAGTTATGTAAAGAATCTCCTTGGCAATACACAGATTTGAACAAAAAATGGCACACACGGAGCTGGAGAGCAGCTGATGCAGTAAAAACAAGGATGATATCACCAGTAGATTCAAAGTACAAACAATTTATTCCACACAAAGTATATGCACAAGCTTTCATCCCTGCTCAGTCAGGAACTTCTTCAAAGTAATTCAATTAGTAAAACACACCTCATTTAAATACTAAATAGGCAGTCAGTAAAACACACTTCATTTAAATACTAAATAGGCATACAATCAATCCTAAAAACCACACCCTCCTTTTTTTACTACACTGATAGTAAAATATATCTTAAACAATAAATAAACTTTATCTCATCTCTAAAATACAATGTTGCTGTGTCTTTTGGCTTTTCCTGGTTAGGGGTTGCCACAGCAGAACTCCGTTCCACTAATGATTGGCAGTAGATTTTTACGTGCCTAGTTGCCGGCCCTGACACACAACCTTCAACGAAGGAATGCCCATTCACACATGTCTCCATACAGAAGACGCTCTAGCTGAGAATCGAACAGGACAACGTCTTACTGTGAGGTGATAACGCTACCACAAAACCACCACTGCAGTTCCCTAAAACATTCACTAAAACAACTATTTACATTTTATTTTTAAAATATAATACACTTAAAACATTTCTCAGTAATTTTCATCTTTCCATAGCTTTTAGTTTTAAAAAACATGCAAGTGAAAAACTGTCATTTAATCCTGGCCATTGCAGGGAATTCATCCTTAATTGCCATAGGGCTTCTTGTTTTTCTAATATTAATGCCCATGGCCCAGTCCTTATATCTGGTTTTGGTACTTACGTATTATCGCAACCAGATGTTCGAGGTTGCGAAATTCACATACCTCAACTGTAACGACTGCATGTAAGACTCAGAAGTTATCTTCAAAGTCTTTTCTACTGCCAGTTTACACTGATTAAGTTTCAGGAACACAGCAAGCTGCATACATACACAGGTAGTTTCTATCGATGCTTACACAATGTAATCCTATACGAAGTAGCACTGCTGCCATTACCTGTTCTCGCAAGCAGCTTCCAAAGCTGGCACAAATCTTCCCTTTTTTGTTTCCTTTCATGTTCACTGCCTAAATCAAACAAGGCTGACCACAACCCCGTTATTTACTGACATTAAAACTCGATGATGATTCAGAAATCAGTTTTGGCAAAGAACACTTTAAAAACATGATTCATACATCTGGTCACTTGAGAGGTATCAGTATGCCCAACTACATATATGTTAAAAAAAAGAAGAAAAAGTCCTCTACAAATCTGAACTTCAACTTACAACCTTTAATGCACACCTACCCTCAAAGACCAACGCGGAAACCCTTAGTGTCAAATTACATATCAACAACTGCAAATCTTTCTACATAATTTGCTCCTATCTGCCCCCTGGAAATAATATTAACACTCTGGAAAATATCCTCAGTTGCCTCTCCACTCACCTACCTTAGGAAACCATAGTACTTGGTGACTTTAATATAGACTGGGCTACTTGCAGCTCACCTAATCCTACCTCCCACATCAATCTATATGGCTTTTCCCAAATTATAACCACCCCTACTAGAATCCATAAACCAAGTAATAAAGAAAGTACCCTAGATGGATCCTTATAAAGAGTCACCCCGATACTTATATACCAGGTACCCTTCAAGATGACATTAGTGACCACTCCCTGACATTTATAGTTAAACAAAAATTTCATAGTCCCAATCCAAATCTTTTCAAAACCTCACGCTCAAAAAAACATTTTAATCAAGAAAACTTCCTAAATGAACTTAATGCATGTGACTGGTCACCAATTCATCATCTTCAGCTAGAAGAAGCAGTATCTTACTTCAATACAAAATTCCTAAAAGTCCTTGATTGCCATGTCTCCTCTCGCTCTACTAGAATACTAACCAAAACTGCTCCATGGCTCACCAAAGAAACGAGACAAAAGATTCTCCTACGTAATAAAATATGGGCCAAATGAAGAGCGTCAAAAAAACCAGCAGACCATCTTTACTTTAAACAGTTACAAAATACCACTAAAAAAGAAATTCTGATAGACAAAAAAAAAATACTACCTTCACCTACAACAAACCCACCAACATAAACCACAAAAGTTCTGGTCAGGCATTAACAAACTGTTTCATCCAGGGCACTCCAAAACTCCCACCCCCATCAGGTATAAAAAGAAGTTATGTACTCACCATAATGTTCATTTGTCTGCAACCTGTGGGTATCAGATCCGATCTCGGATCCGAGCCGGCAGCTTTCCAAGCTACAAGATCCGAGCTCCTAGCTCCTCCCCCTACCCATAATCCCCTGCTATGTGCTACATTACCTCAGATCAAATTTTTTGCCTCTTACACAACTCCTACCTTCGATAGAGGAAGTAACACCAGATAACTGTCCTAAAGCAGAACAAAGATTTCTTTGGTGATCAGGAATCGAAGGTTCGGGATGGCAGGGGGTCGGTTGCAGACAAATGAAGTACCTACTCAGATGGAACGTTATGGTGAGTACATAACTTCTTTATCTGAAGTAGTTACTTCATTTGCTCTGCAACCTGTGGGACAGAGTCCCCAGCTACCTAGGGAAAAACCCTGGGCGGACTTATGGAAGGATATTCCAAAGCACCGCAGAGCCAAAGGAAGCCCTGCCTCTCGATACCATATCCAACTTATAATGAGAAATAAACGTATGTGAAGAGGACCAGGTAGCTGCAGAGCATATGTCATCCAAGGGGATCCTAGACCAGAAGGCTGCAGAGGTGGCCACAGCCCTCGTGAGAGTGAGCTAATTCCCGTAGGAACCGGTTTGCCTGCAGATAAGTACCCGTGGACTATGCATTGACAAATCCAATTTGCTACAGTCACTTTGGAAATGGCCTTACCCATGGCCGATTTAGCAAATGACATGAACAACTGGTCCGACTTGCGAAAATCCTTAGTCCTGTGCAGGTAGAAACGCAGTTGTCTGTGCACATCCAATTTATGCAATGTGTATTCTCCTCTATTCTGAAAGTTTGGGAAGAACACGGGTAAGTTTACTGATTGATTGATATTTGACTCCGAAGCCACCTTAGGTAAGAACGACGGATTAGTCCTGAGGAACACTCTATCCTTGTGAAAAATGAGATAAGAATGCTTCATACATAAGGCTTGAAGTTCTGACACCCTTTTGGCTGAAGTAATGGCCACCAAAAAGGCTGTTTTCCAGGACAAGAATTTTAATGGAATCGAAGCCACGGGTTCAAAGGGTGGGCCTGTCAAGGCTTGTAAGACTAAGGCCAGATCCCATGGAGGCACCACCACTTTCACCGGAGGCTTCAAGAGGAAAACGCCCCGCAAGAAGGTTTTACATAATTTTGTAGAAGCCAAAGATCCTAGTCCGTCTCCCACATGGAAATGGGACATGGCTGCCAATTGCACTTTAACTGTAGAAGCACTTGCTCCTTGTCTAAATATCAGGGACAGGAAGTCTAGAATAGTAGGAATAGGAACTGTAAATGGATCCAGGCCTCTATCTTTAGCCCAGACAGAGAAACGTTTCCATTTGCTGTAGTAAATCTTCCTAGTAGTCGGCTTATGTGCTGCAACTAGAATGGCCTTAACAGGAGATGAGACACCGGGAGTCCTAGCCATCAGTGGAACTGGAGCAACCAAGCCGCAAGCTTGAGGTTCGCCAGGTTTGGGGGTTGGAATCCCGCCGGATGCAAAATCAGGTCTGGAATGGGATCCAGTATCCATGGCGGAGATACACTGCGAGACCGCAGGTAAGGGAACCAGATCTGGCGAGGCCAGAATGGGGCTATGAGGATAACTCTGCTCCCCAACCGATGGGCTTTCTGTATGAACTTCGTCATGAGCGGAAGGGGGGGATAAGCATAAAGTAGACCGGGCGGCCAAGCATTGACTAGAGCGTCTCTGGGATTCTCCCCTTCGGGGGGAAGTATTGCGAAGTAATCGCTGCATTTTGTGTTTAAGGGAGAAGCAAAAAGATCGCAGCAAGGCCAACACCCATTTGCGGAAGATCTGCTTCGCAACTGATGGATTGAGAGACCACTCGTATGGAGTGAGAATCACTCTGCTCAGTTTGTCCGCCAAAATGTTGGACCGACCCAGAATGTGCGTTGCTACCAGAAAGCGGTTGGTGGATATCGCCCATTCCCACACTCTCATAGCCTCCCGGCAAAGTGGGTAGGACCTGGTTCCTCCTTGCTTGTTTATGTACCAGACAACTGACATGTTGTCTGTCAGGACTGCAATAGTCCCCAGAGGTAGAAGGTTGTGGAGAGCTTGCAATGCTAGAAGCACCGCCCTCATCTCTAGGACACTGATATGCAAAGCGGTCTCCAGGGGAGTCCACGTGCCTTGGACGGTTCTGCCCGAACAATGCCCCCCCACCCAAGGCGAGAAGTGTCCGTGGTCAGCGTGGCTTGGGGGGAGGGACAACAAAAGGCCTCCCTTCCCTCAGCTCTGGGGTGTGGAGCCACCAAAGAAGGGAGTGCCTGAAAACTCTGCTCAAAGGAATCGGAGTATTCAACAGATGGAGTAGCAGGGACCACTGAACTTGAAGGGTCCACTGCAGAATCCTCATTCGCAGACGTGCGTGAAGGGTGAGACTGATCGCTGCTGCCATAGATCCTAGTGCCCTCAGAACTAATTCCGCCTCCGGGGCCGGACTTTGAAGAAGAATTAGCACCTTACACGACAAGCTGTTTATCCTGTCCGCAGTTAGCATAGCTCGAGAAATGCGGGTATCTAACTTGGCCCCTATGAATTCCAGGACCTGTACAGGGCAAAGAGAGGATTTCTGGAGGTTTACAGAGATGCCTAAGCCCTGGGCAAGGGTGAGAGCATAATCTCTTGCCACGCAGAGCTGATGCCTGTTGGTGGCGGTAAGGAGCCAGTCGTCTAGGTATGGGAAGACCTGAATGCCCTGAAGTCTCAGGTGGGCTGCAACCACTGCCATGACCTTGGTGAACACCCTGGGGGCTGAGGTGAGGCCGAACGGGAGAACCCTGAACTGGTAATGACTGGCTCCCAGCCGGAAGCGGAGAAACCTTCTGGATTGTCTGTCCATCAAGATATGGTAGTACGCATCCTTGAGGTCTATCGAGCACATCCAGTCGTTCTGCCACAGAAGGGGGAGAATAGATTGGAGGGTGACCATCCGGAATTTTTCTTTGGGAATGAACAGGTTCAAAGCGGAGAGGTCTAGAATGGGTCTTAGGTCCCCCATCTTTTTTGGCACTAAAAAGAACCTGGAGTAATAACCCAATCCAGACCGGTCTGGGGGGACGGGCTGGATGGCTCTTTTTTCTAACAACTTCAGGACTTCTGAAGCTGCTGCCTCCCTTCGATCGGGTGGAACATCGGGGAGGTGTCTGGTCGAGGGAGGGTGGTTTATGAAGGGGATGGTACAACCTCTGGATATGATGCAGAGCACCCATCGATCTGTCGTAATGGACTCCCAGTTTGACAGGTGCTCCGACAACCACCCCCCGACTGCCTCCAGAGAGGGACAGCCGGGTAAGCCCTCAGGGCTGCTGTGCGGGTCTATCTGGGAAGGGTTCCCTGGACCCGAAGTTACGCGGTCCCCATCTGGCTCTGGGCCGGTGTCCTCCTTGTCCTCCTCTGCCTCTAGAGGATGAGGGGTCCGAAGCTGGATGGGATTGCTGGGACTTACGGAACCACAGCTTCTTTTGTCCCCTCTGATTCCTAGAAAAGGATCGTTGGGGATTAGAGAAGCGGACCCCGATGGCAGACAGCATCTTCCCATCCTTCTCGCTTTGGACCAGCGTCTCGCGAACGGTCTTGCCGAAGAGCGAAGATCCTTCAAAGGGTGCATTCGTGAAGGACGCCTTGAAGGGATCCACAAAATCGCAAAGACGGAGCCAGGAGTGACGTCGCAAGACGACCCCGGCTCCGCTGGCCCTAGCGGCTCCCTCCGTGGCATGGGAGAGTAGACGCATGGACGTGTTAGAGATGGATTTCAGAGTGGCCATACGAGTTTAGAAAACTTTTTTGTCCTCGACCGACATGGACTCCGGGGGGGCTGCAGCGTATTCCTTAATTAAGTCTCGTTGCTGCCCGAGATTCCTTATCTGGCGGGTGAACTGAAGAACTCTCCTGCGCGAGTTCTCTCCTGGTGGCAGCCGCCACTAACATGGCATCCACGGGGGTTCCCTTGGCCCAAGACAATCTATCCACTGGGGGGCTAAGGATCTTGTCGGGACGCTTCGGGATAGGCTTCACGGTGTCGGGCTCCTTCCACGCCCTGGTAGTAATGGAGGTCTACCAGGGGGTCAGCCGGGGGGGACAACCTGGAGGTAGAAGGGCCTGCCTCAAACGCATCCAGGAACACTGATGCATCCGCGGAAGGTTTTTGGGCAGACCACCCCCCTCTAATACGCAACATTTCCATGATGTCTCCGAAGGAGACATCTTCGGGGGGTGACCTTGGGGAACCTTCCCCTTCATCTAAATCTGTGTCGGTTGTAACGGACTCGGGGGAGTCCAGGTGCCTCCTCTTGCACCGACGTTTACGAGGGACCCCCTTGGTGGGACTTTCCGAAGAGGGCTCATCAACGGGGTCCTGTTCCTCCAAGGGAACCAACTGGAGGGCTTGAGCAGGCTGTCCCGATGGTCGGATAATGAAGGATAGACCCACATGCAGCGGGGGTACGGGAGGATCCGACGCCCGAACCGGGGACCTGGAGGTCCTCGACAGTACCCTCTCCACAACCTCAAAAGCCGAAGGAGAGCTACTCTCGCCAGGCTCCGAGAGCAATCTCCTCGGCTCCGAGGTAGGGATCGGGGTCGGAGCCGATGCAGCCAGAGCCGAGAAAGAGGTGTGCTCCGAACCGAATGGAGCCGAAGACACACCAGCTCCCCCGGATCCGATACTCAGCCCTCGGACCCGAGAGCTCGGATCCGACAGACTCGCAGGCACAGTCGGTGTCGAAGCGACCGGAGCTATCGGCGCCGACGAATCCCCGGTTCCGAAAGGGCCCGGATCCGATAACTCCGAGACCCGAAAACAGGTCGGAGAAGGAGTAATCGGAGCAAACATGGGGGCCGCGCTCCCCCCCGGGGGGGGGGCAAGAGCACCCCCATCTGCATTTGGGTCTGGATGAATCGGCGCATCATCCGATCCATATCTGCTTCAGTGAGGCTTCTGGTTGATTTTGAAGAAGTCGTCGAGGTGGGCCGGGAGGGCCGCCTTGACGACCTTGAGGGAGCACGATCCTCCTCCTCCAGCTCCAGAGAAAAACGAGGTGAACGGAGCTGAGAGGGGGAGGATCCGTAGACCCTCGAGGAAGACCTAGCCAGTTTAGACAGCGGGGCTGAGGGTTGAGTCTCAGCCCGCCTTTTGTGGGACTTATGTCCCTTGTCCTTATGTCTTTTCTCCACTGTAGTGGAGGTACCTGAATCCCCCGAACTCACAACCAAAGAGGGAGGTTGAGTCCCAGGTTGAGTCGGGGGCACAGAAGGCACGAGGGCTGCTGAGACAGCCTGTGCCTGAGAGGGGGAGGAAGAAGAAGCCGATTCCTGAGGCAACAAGCCCGCCAGGATCAGCTTGTTCTTCCTGTCCCTGATAGCTCGGGGATTAAAGGCCGTGCAGATTGTGCAGGCCGATAACAAGTGGGCCGCCCCCAAGCATAAAACACACTGAGTGTGGCCATCCGTCGGCAAAGCTTATGGCCACACTCAGTACATTTCGAGAACACTGCCTTAGGCCCTTCAGCCATAACACCACTCACACCAAGAACACACCCAAACACTAAGAGGGGGGAGGGTGAAAGGCGGGAACTATCAGAAAACTAGTTAGAAAAGGGGAACAAAGGTATCTAACTAACTACACTATAGATAACTAACCCAGAAAAACTACACACTCTCACACTAGAAAAAATATTTTTTTTTTTTTTGACAGAAAAAAGAAAAAGGTTCAATCTCACCAAAAGCCAAGGAGCTCTTCAAAAGTAGCTGCTTCAGCCGCGGCAAAAAATGATCTGAGGTAATGTAGCACATAGCAGGTGATTATGGGTAGGGGAGGAGCTAGGAGCTCGGATCTTGTAGCTTGGAAAGCTGCCGGCTCAGATCCGAGATCGGATCCGATACCCACAGGTTGCAGAGCAAATGAAGTAACTACTTCAGATCCCAGGATAACCCTAAACACACTGCTGATGCCTTCAACAACTACTTCACTGAAGCTATTCAAACTCTAGCAAATACACTACCCCCTGTCAGCACTAACCTATCAATAAGTATAAATAGCCCAGCTCCTTCATTTCATTTAGAACCAGAACCAACATCCCTCATCTGCTCCCTCCTACAAAAACTCAAACCTTGTACCCCTTCAGCTGATTACCAGGTGAATACCTACAAATTGCATCTAAAGCCATTGCCTATCCTATATCCATCCTTATAAATAGAACAATTACTGAAGGAACAATCCCCAACATCTGGAAAGTTTCACACATCATCCCTCTGCATAAGGGTGGTTCCTCTACGGAGATTTCTAACTTTCGACCAATAGCCTTACTCTCTCCAATAGCAAAAATAATAGAAAAATGTATCCACCGACAGTTGCTCACTCACATTCTCTCTAATAACTTACTTGCTAACTGTCAGCATGGCTTTAGACCTCACCATAGTACTACCACTGCCTTACTATCCTTGTCTGACTGTATTAACAAACATCATAATAACAACTCTCTTTCATCTGCATTATTTATTGACCTGTCAAAAGCCTTCGACATGGTTAACTATCACCTACTTATTGATATACTAAAATCCCTATCTCTTGACCTACATGCAATATGCTGGTTTAAATCATACTTAGATAACAGACATCAAGCTGTTCTCTGGGATAATAATTTATCTTCATCCCTTCCAGTCAACATTGGAGTCTCCCAAGGCTCCATATTAGGCCCTCTTCTCTTTTCAATCTTTATTAATGATCTTAACTCTAAAATTCCACAAGCCACCTGCATACAATATGCAGATGATTCAACTTTAATATGCTCTGCCAACTCTGCTTCCTCACTCCAGGCCCTCACCCAAACAGTATTTCATACTGTTGAAAATTGGTTTGTGAGTCACTGCCTCCTCCTTAATCCCAAAAAACTAAATTATTGCTCTTTACTCCTAACCATAGGTCTCCACAATGTCACTTCACAGTAACTTCTAACAATGGAACTACCATATCCCCAGACACTACAACTCGACTCTTAGGTATTACAATAGACCACAGCCTTAAATATGATGATCATATTAATACTATTATAAAATCACTCAACCGAAAACTAGGATCCCTTTATAGAATCAAACCCTTCCTCACACCACTAGCCAGAACTACCATTGCCCAAACCCACCTTATCTCTACCCTGTTTTATGCCTCTGCCATTTATACTAACCTATCTAAAAACAACCTTAGCAAATATGCAACCAGCTATGATAACATTGCCAGATTTGCCACTGGCTCCCCTTTTAGAACCCATCACTGTCACAACCTTAAAAAGCTAGGATAGTTAGAACTACAGAATCAACTACTTTCTCAAAAACTGACTATTACCCAAAAGTTTCTCTACCACCTTAACAAGACTCCTATCCTCACTAGTATGGTTACCCCATATAATAATCTAGCAACACTACTCTCTGCTAATAAACTTCTAGTCTCTACTACTAAATCTAACAAGGCTGGGGACTCACTATTCTCCAACACAGTGGAAAAAACCTTGAACCAGCTTCCTAAAGAATTATCACCACTTTCTTCCACACTACTCTTCACAAAAATCTCAAAGAATATCTCAAAGCACACTGGCTATGTCCCTGCTCTAACCCAGACTAAAAGTCTATTTCCCTATCTCCCACTTCCCTTACCTCTTTGCTCTGTTGTTTGATTATGCCTATCAACTGCAACTAGAACTCTAACCACTTCATAGCATTAAAGAGACTTCCTCTCGGCACTGTTTCGTGACTTACTTCACTAAAAGAATTCTCCTCCTATTTTCTATTATAAAATAATGTAATGTAATGTAACTTCCTTCTATTATATATATAATGTATTCTAAGATGCTATTGCCTACATTGGAGTTTTTCTCCCCAGACCTCTACTAAATATGTACTGTATGTTAGTATTAGATTGTATGCCTGTAACCATGCCTCTAATTTTAAGATAACAATTCTTGGTATTCTTTATCATCTTGTTATATGCTATTGAATGTTTTCTTTTCCAGGTAAATGTTACACAATTTTTTTATTGTCTATTCTAAAAGAATGTAATGTAATATCTGTCTATTGCATATTATGTATGCTATGATACTATTTCCTATGTTGGAGCTTTTCTCCCCGGGCCTCTACTGAAAATGGACATATATCCAGTTAGACCAGCCCGGTCAACAAATGTAAAATAAAATAAAAAAAAAATACAATAAATAAAAAAGTCCAGTAAATACGGAATCCAGGAAACTAGAGAAGCTCATTGTAAAGGATTTCATCCCATCTACTCTGCGTTTTCCTAATAAAGGAAATTTTTCCACAAATAAAATACCCTACGGAAGCCACGAACAAATGGATGACCAGGTAGGCTGCCTTAATAAAGGTACGGTGGGATGTCGGTGAAGAAACTGGGCTACCAGTAAAGCCTTGAGAAAGGCTGTGCGTACCCCAGCACTTGTGGTTGAAGGCTGAGTAAAGCCTTTAGAAAGGCTTCATATACAGGTCGTAGTTCCAGCTGGTCAGGTCGCCTGGTGAGAGGAACCGCTAGTGTGGCAGCTAGAAATTAAAGATGAAACACACAGAAAAAACAGGCAAAACAACGTAAATGTGGCTCGGCTAAGGAGCTCTGCTCGCCGTGGTGGCAAAAAATCAACGTAGTCGAAGTTCAGATTCTAGAAGGTCGTACTTTATTGAAGTAAAAAGTACCAGAAGTACAATCACCATTGAAGTCTAGTTCCTTAATGGAAAGAGTGATCCTGAGGATTTCCTTTTATAAGAGTACCTGGGGGTGTGTCAGTGGGAGCCAATCAAGTGTGGGTGAAAAAACCTTTATTGTGATTGGGCACGACAACTTGACATCACACCTTATAATCTGATAGGTTAGATACCCTGAGCCAGCTCATACGTGGTTAGTAGAATCACTCTAAACCTACAATAGTGAAGTTTGGAGATTAGTTAAAATTAGCTAAAAAAATGTAGTTAACTAAAAAAAAAATATATAGTCTTGCTGGAAAAAAAATCAACCCTTGCTGGTAAAATACATTGTTAGGCTACACTTTTCGAAATCTTCGTCAGGATGGTGGATGACCTAAAAAAACATAATAAACAAAGCCGAGCGTACTAGAGAAACAGCAACAACATGTATGTAAAATAACATGTATGTAAAATAAGAAACAGGCTAGAAAACAAAAAAATAAGACCAAAAAATAAGAACCAGGCTAGATATCCAAAAAATAAGATACAGAAACTAAAAAGAGAAACAAAATGGTGAAAAATTCTTAAATAATGGATATCAATATAAACTACTGTATTAAGATATGGAACTGAATGAGGGCTGTTAATTAAAAAAACAACCTTAAAAAACAATCTTAAAAAGGCACTGATATCTACCCTGAAAGCTAGAAAGACACGAAGAAAAACTAATTCTAATTCTGCGCTTATAAAGGTGACACGCTGCGAGGGCAAAAAAGCAGATTTTTCCCAATTTAGTGTTATGCCCATCTGGTGACATAGGGTGATGGTAGCATTCCTGGTTTGGACTAGTTGATGCCTGGTGGGGGCGGTAAGGAGTCAGTCATCCAGATATGGAAACACTTGGAATCCTTGACTTCTCAAGTGAGCCATCACCACTGCCATACACTTGGTGAACACCCTGGGGGCTGTGGTGAGACCAAAGGGCAGTGCTCGAAAATGGAAATGACTGGCTCCCAGCCAGAAGCGTAGGTGAATCCTGGATGCCCTGTCCATTCTTACATGGTAGTAGGCATCCTTGAGGTCGATGGAGCACATCCATACCTCCTCTCCCAACAATGGGAGAATCGATTGTAGTGTGACCATACAGAACTTGGACTTCTGTACGTAGGTTGTTCAGTTGACTGAGATCTAATATGGGTCTCAGGTCCCCTGTTCTTTTCGGCACCAAAAAGAATCTTGAGTAAGTCCCTAATCCGATTTGGTCTGAGGGGACACCCTGGATGGCTCCTTTTCTTAGCAGCTTTGAAACCTCTGCGGCTGCTTGATCCCTTTGACTGGGTGGAACGTCTGAGATTTTTCTGATTGATAGGAGGGGTCTGATGTAAACGGAATGAGGTAACCTCCGGAAATTATTCGCAATACCCATCGGTCCTGGGTGATGGTTTTCCAGGCTTCCAGATATAACGAAATTCGACCCCCGACTGGCTCAGTATAAGCACAGTCAGGCACTCCCTCAGGAACGAGAGTAGGGAGAGCCGTGAAAGGAATCGCGGTCTCCCGAATTGTGGGGGCCCCCTCTGCCTCTAGGGTGGCATCTTCCTGAATAACCTCCCCCTCCCCTGCCTCTAGAGGGGGACTCACCTTGTGCGGCAGGAAAAAAACTCTGTGATTTCTTGAACCACATCTTCCTATCCCTCTGGGCCTTGGGGTAAGGCCTCGAAGGAAGGGAAAAACGGACCCCTACAGCAGACAGGGTCTTTCCCTCTTGCTCGCACCTGGTGAGGGTGTCTTTAACTTTGGCTCCGAACAAAGAAGAACCGTCAAAAAGGGCGTCAGTGAAGGAAGACTTGAAGGCCTCAGCGAAGTGACACAGGCGCAGCCAGGCTTGTCTTCTAAGGGCGACTCCTGAGCTCGCTGCCCTACTCGCTCCCTCGGCTGCATACGAAATGAGCCGCATGGAGGAGTTGACAATGGAATTAAGGGTAGACACCTGAGCGTTAACCCTCTGGGCCACTGCCTCAGGGACGTTACCCACAAGAGTATCTCCTAACTCCTTGAGGAGATCTCTCCGGAGCCGAGTGAAATGAGACAGATAGTTCAGCGACCGTAAGGTAAAGGTTGCTGACGAGAGGGTATGCTTCCCGTACCGGTCCATGGTCCTAGACTCCTTGTTAGGAGGATGGATGGAGGAAGAGGCCTCCGCAACTTCCTTCTGAGTGGCTGCCGCCACCATAGCATCTGCTGGGACTCCTTTAGCCAAGAATTCCTTACCCTGGGGAGCAGAAAGAAACTTGTTGGGACGCCTGGGTACGGGCTCCACAGAATCAGGGTTTTCCCACACCCTTCGACAGATTAAATCAAGGAGCTCGTCGAAGGGTGGGGACACCCAGGAGGCAGAAGGCTGAGCACCAAAAGCCTTAAGGAAGACCGACTCCTCCTCGGAAGGGGCTTTGTACGGACAGTCACCTATTTGCTTCAGTATCTCCAGGATGTCGGAGAAGGAAACATCATCAGAGGATGACTTGGGGGACCCCTCCGATTCCTCGAGGTCAGTATCAGAAGTGAGGGACTCATCCTGGGAGTCTATGTGCTTCCTCTTGCACATTTTCCTTCTAGGGGAGCACTTCAGGCATGAACTCTGAAGGGCCCTAAGAAAGTTGGGGACCACTCGTGGGGGTATCCCTAGGCCTTGGTGCTCTGCTGTCAATGGATAGATGGTGGTCAGAGGCTCTCACCGGAGTGGTGGGGGACAGAATGACCGATCCACCTTATGTAGCTGACGATCTGGCCAGCGCAGTCCGCATGGCCTCGAAGGCTGGTCCCCCCAAGTCTGAGGACCGGCCAGCCTCCGAGACCATGACAGGAGTCGGAATTCCCCAAGCCGAGGCACCGAGAGGAAGACTCGGAACCGAAATATGTCCCAAGATGTCCCCCTCGGGGCCAACTGAAGAATCCCAAGTCCCGAACCCCGAGGACGGAGCCGATGGGGTCGGAGCCGATGTCGGTACCGATGGAGCCGGAGGGGCCATCGGAACCAGACTGGGAACATCACACGGCGCGGAACACTCCGGCTCCAAAGACAGAGATGCGCTCGGAGGAGGAATGATCGAAGCAGGGGCCGGTACGGGCTCCAGAGCCGAAACATTTTTGCCAAAACCGGAGACTGGAGGAGCCTCTGGACCACCCTGTCAACATCCACATCCGAAAGGGTTCTGGAGGATTTGGAGGACAGGGAGGGAGATCAAGATCTCCTCTCAGGGGAGACTGGTCTGAGACTGGGCGACCAGCTCAGAAGAGGTTCCAATATAATAGGAGCTGACACCGGTTCCATCAACACCGACACCTCCTGCGGCCCCGAGGACAGTGGAGCCGAGGAGGTCGATGCAATTTTTGTGACTTTCTCCGGAGGCTCCGATGAAGCTGATGGAGACGGAGATCTCTTTTTAGACTTGGATGATTTAGACTTAGCACTGGGAGAAGAATCTAAGGCCTCTTTGAAAGAGGGTTTCAAGAGTCCCTTTAGGATCAGCTTATTCTTTCTCTCTTGGAGCACTCTGGGACTGAACACATGGCAAAAGCTGCAGGACTCCTGCAGATGAATGGCTCCCAGGCAATAGACACAAATAGAGTGCCCATCTGTGATGGACATTTTGTACCCACATTTAGAGCACTTTTTGAAACCCGAAGGTTTGCGCTCTTTGGAATCTTTAGAATCTTTAGACATACTCACAAGAAACACCAAAATGCAACCTAAGGGAAGTCTGACAAGAAACTCACAGACACTCAACCACAAAAAACACGGGAATCTGTTAAAGTTGAAACAGTACACACACTCTATAGAGACCAACTATGTCAAAAACCTCTAGCTAAAACGGTTAATGACTGAAAAGGATTTTAGGACTTACAAGAAGTGGAGGGTATGCATAAAGCAAGTTCCCCTTCCAAGAAAAAGATGTGGTATCTGTTTTCCAAGCCCGAAAGCATGGCAATTTGTGCAAAACAGTCTGAGCTGTCTGTTGTGTGAAAAGGCTATAAAATCTAGATAGGGAGTACCAATGTCCAGAAAGATCTCTCTGTTCAGCATCCACTCATGAGGGTTTGCTTTCGATCTACTCAGAAAAAACGAATAGTGCTCTTTTCTGATAGGATGTGCACAGCTTGAAGGAAAATGTCGTACTGAACCACTGTGTCCCAAGCAATCAAAGTTATCTGCAAAGGTGATAAGACTTGGTGCCTCCCTGTTTGTTTATGTACCACATAACTATAGTGTTGTCTATGTAAATCCAAAGAAGATCTGGAGTGCAGAGATAATAAATGGATTGAAGAGCTAGTTTAAGAGGGTTCAATTCCTTTATGTTTATGTAGTCCTTCCTCTTTTTGGGTGACCAAACCCCCCTGAACTTGACGTTCTTGAAAGAAGCACCCCATACCAGGTCTGAAGCATCCATAAATAATTCTTGCCAAAGGAAAGAAATCAGAAAGAGTACTTTTGGGCTGAGTGAAATCTGGCTAATCCACCACAGACATTCCTTCTTGATGAAGGGCAAGAAAGAAATTAAAAAGGTTAATGGATGGCAGTGCTGAATTCAAACTTACTTGAGATACCCCTGAATCTTTCTCATGTGTTGTTTGGCATAAGGTATTATGTGTATTGTAAATTTTGTGTATCCAACGGCTCTCAAAATCTGTTATGTTGAAGTCACATTCATGGGAAGAAGATTGTGAAAGTAATCTGAGAGAAAGAGAACTCTGTGTGCATGAAGGAAAGCTGTCATTGAATACAGGAACATCTGATCTTCGGATGGAGTTAAGCATGACATTCTGAGGTTCAGAACAAATCCCAGCTTGCTCAGGAGATTCATAACAAAATCCAAATCTCTTAATGGAATCTCTTTTGAAGAAGCCTGAATCAGGACATCTTCCAGATATGGAAAGATGTGAATATCTCAAAGTGTGTATAAGGCAATAACAGGTGCTACAAACTTTATGAATATCCTTTGGGCAGCTGAAAGATTGAAAGGTAAAGCATAAAAATGAAAGTCATATGAAGACACAGAACCTTAAGACTTTTCTGCATGCTGGATGAATATGAATATGAAGGTAATTGTCCTTTAAATTCAATGTCACCAAAAAAGTCTTGAGGAAGAATCAAAGGAACTAAGCACTGCTCAGTGAGCATCTTGAAACTTGGAATTTTGAGAAAGGTGCTGAGAAACAGAAAGTTCAAAACAGGTCTCCAATTGCCCTCCTTTCTGGAAACCAGAAACATTCCTGAGTGAAATGTGAGGGCACAAATTCTATTGGGGAGTGTAGAGGTCTTGAATAAGAAGAAGGTGAATCTGGCTGGGGAAACTCTGAGACTGCACCAGTACAAGACATCTTTTAGCCATTTTGGATGATGAATCCATTTGTCTGATGTTATGGATTGCCAGGTTAGGAAGGCCAGATATAGCTTTTGAGACAAAGAAACCTGAGAATGTCCAAGATGAAATTGAGTGGGGGTGAAGGTTGGTAGTCATAAGTAGACTGGTTTGTCAGGAAATTAGAAGTTATGTACCTACCATAACGTTCCATGTTAGTTGTCTTCTCTCGCCTTCTTTCTTGCTGGATGGGTTTAGAGCCGATCCTCGGCTCTGACTCAGCACTTGCTAAGCTCGAGAGTCACTTTTACCAGCTCGAGGCAGCCCCATATCCCATGATGCAAGGCGGTAATTACCCAGATCTCGTTTGGTACCTAGAGGGAGACCTGCCTAGCATAACAAACTTTCCACTAAGGAAAGAAGAGAATAAGCCTAAAAAGGTTATAAGGGGAACCAGATAACTAAACTCGAACTAACTGGTGCCCAAAGAAAAAAAATCTTCCAGAGCCAAGGGAGATCAAGGTCTGTCCAGGCAAGGGGGCAGGAGGGAGGGTCGCAAGAAAGAAGGCGAGAGAAAACAACTAACATGGAACGTTATGGTAGGTACATAACTTCTAAATGTTAAGTTGTCAATCTCGCCTTCATTCTTGCTGGATGGGACCGCGTCCCTAGCACCTCTATCCTGGGTGGCTCAATGGAACAGACTCTTGAGAACCGTGGAACCAAAACTGGCTCTATCCCTGGAGGCCAAATCCAATTTGTAATGAGAAACAAAGGTATGAGGAGTGGCCCAAGTGGCTGCTGCACAAATAGTATCTAAGGGTAGCCTAGCCTGAAAGGCTGTAGAAGTGGCTAAGCCTCTAGTGGAATGTGCCTTTGGTTTTGAGCACAGCTGTTTGCCCCTAAGTTGATAAATTTCGGAAATGGTGGAAGATAGCCATCTAGACAAGGTCACTTTGGAAACAGGGAGGCCTTTCTTATTTTCAGCATAAGAAAGAAAGAGCTGATCAGACTTTCTGAATTGATTTGTTCTGTCCAAATAATATCTGAGTTGGCGGTGAACATCAAGATAATGTAATTTTTGTTCCGATCTGTTGGAGTAATTAGGAAAAAATACAGGGAGATCAATAGATTGGTTTAAATTTGTTTTTGAAGCAACCTTGGGCAAAAAGGATGGATTAGTTCTCAAGGATACTCTGTCCTTGTGGAAGACCAAATATGGGGGACGAACAGAGAGGGCATGAAGTTCTGACACTCTCCTAGCCGAGGTAATAGCGACAAGGAAGAGTGTCTTCCACGAAAGAAACTTTAGTGAGCATGAAGCAGCTGGCTCAAAGGGAGGAAGAATTAAGGATGTCAGCACTAGATTTAGGTCCCACTGAGGAGGAGGACTCCTGACAGGAGGTTTGAGGAGAAAAAACCCTTTCAGAAAAGCTCTACAAAGCTTGTGGGACATAATGTTGTGATCTGCAAACCCGACATGAAAGTTCGAGATCGCAGCCAACTGAACTTTGACCGTGGAAGATGAAGAACCCGAGTGAAAGACTTCCGCTAGAAAATCCAAAACTGCATGAACAGGGGCAGTAAAGGGAATCCATGTTCCTTGATTTCGCCCAAAGGGAGAAGCGTTTCCACTTGCTAGTGTAAATCCTTCTAGTAGAGGATTTAAGGGAAGCCACTATGATATCCCTAACAGGGTTAGAGATCATAGGAAGCCTGGCTAAGGAAGGAAGTGGAGCAACCAAGCTGTGAGGTTGAGAGAAGGAATGGACCAATGCAGCTGACCCAATTGGTGGATCAGAAGATCTGGCACTGGGTCCAGATGCCACGGCTGCACCAAAAGGTGACAATGGAGGAACGGAAACCAGATTTGTCGAGGCCAATATGGGGCAATGAGAATCATTTTGGCTCTCAAAACGGTAGCTTTCTGGAGTACCTGTGGCATCAATGGAAAGGGAGGAAAGGCATAAAGAAGTCCCTGGAGCCAATCTTGGGTAAGAGCGTCTCTGGGGGGATGGCCCAGAAGTGGGAAGAGAGAGAAGAAGGCTGGGCATTTGCTGTTTTGGGGAGTAGCAAAAAGATCGCAACATGGGCGGCCCCACTTCTGAAAAATCTCCTCCACTATAGATTGTTTGAGAGACCACTCGTGAGGCATGAGTATAGCTCTGCTCAATCTGTCCGCTAAAATGTTGGTTTTCCCAGGGATATGCGTTGCTACCAGAAACTGATGAGAGGAGATCGCCCATTGCCAAAGTCTGAGAGCCTCTTGACACAAGGGGTAGGACTTGGTTCCGCTCTGCTTGTTGATGTACCACACTACGGACATGTTGTCCGTGTGAACTGCAATTGTTCCCAAGGGAAGAAAGTCGTTGAGGGCTTGCAACGTTAAAAGCACTGCTCTCATCTCTAGGACATTTATGTGCAGGTGGTATTCGAATGGTTGCCACGTCCCATGAACCATCCTGCCCTGATAATGACCCCCCCACCCGATCAGGGAGGCGTCCGTAGTGACTGTGGCTACCGGGGCCGGGGAAACAAAGGGTCTGTCCTGATGAACCTGGGAAGAAGAAATCCACCAGGATAGGTGTTTTTTGCAAGTTTGCGTCACCAGAATTTGGTGACGCATGGGAAGTTGTTGGTAGGACCATTGGGTGAACAACATCCATTGAAGGAGATGCATGTAAAAGCGGGCCAAGGGAAGAAGAGTAATGGCAGCTGCCATGAGGCCCAATACTTTTAGGACCAGTCTGGCTTGCACCTTTTTGCTGGCAAGGATGATCCACACATGGTTTTGGATATCTAGGATTCTCTGGCTTGTGAGGTTTGCTGACATCCGAACAGTGTCTAAATTTGCGCCTATAAAAGTAATAGACTGGCAGGGCAATAAGGAGGATTTTTCGTAGTTGATCGAAATTCCTAATTGAGTGCAGAGATTTAGGGTGTAATCCCTGGCTTGGAGAAGTTGATGCCTGGTGGTGGCTGAGAGGAGCCAGTCGTCGAGATACGGAAACACCTGGAATCCTTGACGTCTCAGGTGAGCCGTGACCATTGCCATGCATTTGGTGAACACTCTGGGGGCTGTAGTGAGACCAAAGGGCAGGGCTCTGAATTGAAAATGACTGGACCCCAGCCGAAAGCGGAAAAACCTTCTGGAGCGTCTGTGGATTTTTATGTGATAGTACGCATCCTGAAGGTCTATTGAGCACATCCAATTGTCTTTGCCCAAGAAGGACAAAATCGATTGAAGTGTGACCATCCGAAATCTTGTCTTTTTCACAGACTTGTTGAGTTTGCTGAGGTCCAATATTGGTCTCCAATCTCCCGTCTTTTTGGGAACCAAAAAGAACCTTGAGTAGATTCCGGGCTCTGAATGGTCTGTTGGAACTGGCTGAATGGCCCTTTTGTGTAGAAGCTTTGATACTTCTAATTTTGCGATTTCCCTTAGACCGGGTGGAACATCTGGAAGGGAATTTTTGTGAGTGAAGGGACTTTCCTCGAAAGGGAAAGCCAGGCTTCTGGGTACAGCAATAATCTTCCCCCGACTGCCTCCAAGGATGGACAGTCAGGCAACACCTCAGGGATGCTGGAAGGGCTTGTCAGAGAGAGGCTCTCTGCTTCCCTGGTTTTGTGGACCCCCTCTGCCCCTAGGGCGGCATCTGTTATTATTACCCCCTCTGCCCCTAGGGGTAAACTGACCACGTGTGTCCGGCGTGACTCCCTGAGATTTACGGAACCACATCTTTCCGCCCTTCTGTCCTTTAGGGTAAGGCCTAGAAGGGGTGGAAAAACGGACTCCTACGGCAGAAAGAGTCTTGCTGTCTTGCTCACACCTGGTCAACGTATTCTTCACCTGAGGACCAAACAATGTTGATCCATCGAAGGGAGAGTTTGTGAAGGACGCCTTAAAGGGATCTGCAAAATTACAGAGCCACATCCAGGACTGACGTCTAAGAGCCACTCCTGTCCCTGCAGCTCTACTCGCTCCATCTGCTGCATACGAAATCAGCCGCATGGAGGAGTTGGCTATGGAGTTAAGGATTCCTAGCTGAGAAGCTATCTTGTCCTGAGCCCCTACAGCTGTAGGATCCTGTACTACTTCACCTAATTCTTTAAGGATGTCCCTTTGAAGTCTGGTGAAGTGACATAAATAATTCAGCGAATGCATGGCAAAGGTCGCTGAGGAAAACATCTGCTTACCATACCTGTCCATGGTCCTAGAATCCTTGTTAGGAGGATGGACTGGTACGGAAGGATCTGCAAGTTCCTTCTTGGTGGCGGCCGCCACCACCATGGCATCAACAGGGACACCTTTTGTAAGAAATTGTTTCTCGGAAGGGGCTGTAATAAATTTAGAAGGCCTCCTGGGAACTGGTTCTACGGAATCAAGAGATGCCCACGCCTTCCGAGCTATCACCTCCATGAGGGGGTTGAAAGGCGGAGACACCCAGGAGGTGGAGGGTCGAGATCCGAACGCCTCTAGGTATACCGACTCATCCTCGGAGGGATTAATGGAGAGCCAGTTTCCCCTCTGTTTTAGGAGTTCTAGGATGTCTGAAAAAGAGACATCCTCAGAGGGGGATCTTGGGGACCCCTCCGACTCATCTAAGTCGGTATCTGAAGTAGTAGACTCAGGGGAGTCTAGGTGCTTCCTCTTACAGGTCCTCTTATGCGGAGGATCTCCTGATGGATCAGGAGAATCCTCGGAAGAGGGGGTTCTTCCCAGTGGGGAAACCTGAGGCGGTGGATCTCTCGGTCCGTGAGCAAGAGAGTGGGAAGAGACATCTACAGGCACTGTAGAGGGAGGAGCTAAGGGGATAGACTGCTGACTGAGCCCAGGGGCCAGCACACTCCTCATCACCTTGAAGGCTCCCCTCCCAGGGAGATCCGAGAGACCCCGCTCCGAAGAAACAGGGACTCCTGGGCCCACCGAAAGGGAAGGCTCCGAGGCAGATGTCGGGGCTGAGCTCACCAAGGCCAAAGCCCCGAGAGGAAGAGCAGGGTCGGACAAGGGTCCGATGCCACTCACCCCCTCGGAGCAGACCAGGGAAACCCGACCACCGGATCCCTCCAAGGAAGGTCCCGAGGAGGAGATAAGAGTAGAAACTGAAGGAGCAGAAAGGGGAGGTATCTGCCCCGCAGCCATAGCAGTAACTATTCCCATAGACTCCGGCTCCGAGCTCTGGAGGAGAGTCGAAGGAGGAACTTGAAGAGGGTGTGGACTAATAGTCGTCTGTTGAGACGGACTATGAAGCATTTGGGCTAGTGCCTGTGATTTTAACAATCTGCTTACCACTCTCTCCAAATCATGGTCTGAGAGCCTGGAAGACCTAGATGATCGGCTCCGATGGCTCCGCTCCGAAAGAAGAGGAGAGGCCGGAGCCGACAGTATCGGCTCCAAAGAGGGAGACCTGGACCGCTTCCTCGACGGAACCATTGGAGCCGAAGAACCCTCGGTTCCAGACGGAGCTGACAACTTCTCGGTTCCAAGTATGGTCAAGGATGTATCGGCTCCGGCCGAAGCCGATACAGGCAAGGAAATAATGGTATCGGAGCCGGTCAGCGCTGATACCGAAGCCTTAGTCACATGGTGATCGGAGCCAGTCGGAGCCGACACCAATGTGGCAGTTAAAGTATCGGCACCGATAGCCATTGGTGCCGAAGATTTAGTCAAAATTAGATCGGCTCCAGCCGGAGCCGATCTCGACTCCAAAGGAGTCGGAGCCAAGGCCGGAGGCTTAGAAGCAGAAGCCTGGGCCTTGGAGGTCTTAGAGGGCTTGCCCGAAGCAGACTTGGCCAGGGAGCCCTCCGATTTAAGAAGTCCTCTCAAGATTAATTTATTTCTCCTTTCCTGTAGGACTCTCTGGCTGAAAGAGTGACAGATAGCACAGGAGTCCTGCAGGTGGAGAGGTCCCAGGCAGTAGATACAAGAAGTGTGACTGTCTGTCAGAGACATCTTCTGACAGCACGAGTCACACTTCTTGAAGCCTGAGACCCTATGTTCCTTGGACATAGTGAGTACACACACACACAACTCACACAGTCCCAAACTCAGAAATTTTAACTTAAAAGGGGAAAATATAAACCCACACACACACCCTGACAGGAAGGGATGTGAAGGGAATGAAGGCCCGACTAAATAAAAACAAGTAGGGAAACAGTAAAACTAAACTAGCGATCCTACAACTACCTAAAAATGACAATTATACTAATATATAAGAGAAAAACTAGGAATGGGGTGTCTAACAATTGTAAAACAATTTACTTACCACGAGCTGGCAAAAGGAGTACCTCATCAGCGAAGCGGCAAACGAGATCTGGGTAATTACCGCCTTGCATCATGGGATATGGGGCTGCCTCGAGCTGGTAAAAGTGACTCTCGAGCTTAGCAAGTGCCGAGTCGGAGCCGAGGATCGGCTCCGAACCCATCCAGCAAGAATGAAGGCGAGATTGACAACTTAACATGAAGGGTTTAAAACCCTTGGAATCCTGCTCAAATTTGTCCTGAAATGTCCTTTTATTGGACTTTTTACCCTTTTGAGGTTTTTGTTTCTTTTGAACAAATGGAGCTGCCTTGGTAAGCTAGTTTTTCTGCAACTCAAGTACAAAAGAAAGGAAGATTTGCTTAAAATCTTGCATGACCTTACTTTTTTCCTGCAGAGTCTTGAAATGTTTTACAGCCACAGAACCAAAAGGATGTTGCCCATCTAGAGGGGAGTCCAGAAAAAAGAAATTATGTACTCACTAAAGTTCCATCTGTGCTGTCCATTTTCATTCTTCCTCAACAGTTGGGTCTGGATCCAACCCCTGGATCTGACTTGGCCGTTATTTTAGCTCATAGCCACCAAAAAGCTCTCAAGCTCCTCCCTTACCCACAATGCACCAACCCCTAACATACCTCAGATCTTGTTTGCTGGTTGACATAAAATAGGAAGTACTAATATAATATTCCTAACAGAAGAAGCCATATCTGGATTTCAACATGAAGGACAGGGGTGTCCTTACAAACTCTCGTTCTTCCAGAAATCAATTGTGAAAAAGGTTGGAGGTTGGTGGGTGGGGAGTTGAGGAAGAATAGAATGAAAATGGACAACATAGATAGAATGTTATGGTGAGTACATAACTTCTTTATCTGATACTGCCAATTTTCATTCATTCCTCAACAGTTGGGACAAAGTCCCCAGCCACCTAAAATCCTGGGTGAACACTAAGGAAGGATGTTCCTGAGCACAACTGAGTCAAAGGCTGCTCTTCCCCTCAAGACCAGATCCAGTTTGTAATGAGTAATAAAGGTATGAGGACTGGCCCAAGTTGCAGCTGCACATATGTCGTCCTTGGAAACCCTAGATAAAAACACAGAAGAAGTAGCCATGGGCCTAGTTGAATGGGCTCTTAAAGGTTTTGGTAAGAACAGACCCAACTTATCGTAGACAAATGATATACAATCCGTCATATATCTGGTAAAGTTACCTTTGCAACTGATTTACCCAATTTAGAATCTGCAAAGGAGACAAATAATTTATCTGTCTTTCTAATTTCTTTTGTTCTACATAACTAGAAAAATAATTGTCTGCAAACATCCAATAAGTGTAACGCATATTCACATTGGTGTGCAAATTTTGGAAAGAAAACTTTTAGTTATGTACTTACCATACCTTTAGATGTTTGGGATCCATCTCGCCTACATTCTGTACTGATGGGTTCGGAGCCGATCCTCGGCTCCGACTCGGCACGCTATACTATAGAGTGAAGTCTCTAATTGGCTGAGCTATTCTATATCCCAGGATGCACCACCACTACTTCCCCAGATCTTGTTTGTCCGCACACATGCACACAGTCATAGACAGTTGAAATAACATTGCCAGGTGTTTCAAGATGAAACGGCTAAACTGAACCGTCTGGTCTCTTCTGGTCTCCAAGGCAGGGGGAAGGAGGGTGGGTATTAGGAATGTAGGCGAGATGGATCCCAAACATCTAAAGTTATGGTAAGTACATAACTAAAAGATGTTATGTGATCCTATCTTGCCTACATTCTGTACTGATGGGACAGCGTCCCTAGCACCTGATTCCTGGGTGGCTCACTGGAAAACACTCCTGAGAACCGTGGAACCGAAGGAAGCTCACCCCCGAGATGCCACATCCAATTTGTAATGAGAAATGAAGGTGTGAGGAGAAGACCAGGTAGCCGCAGCACAAATGTCACTAATGGCAAGCTTGGAATGAAAGGCTGTCGAAGTAGCCATAGCCCTTGTAGAATGAACTTTCACAGTGGTTGTAAGCTCTCTATTAGAAAGAAGGCAAGTATGACTGATACAGTCTCTGATCCACTTGGCAATGGTGACCTTTGTGATGGCTTTGCCCAATTTATTGTCCGAAAAGGACACAAACAACTGATCTGTTTTTCGTGTTTGGTGCGTCCTATCTAAGTAGAAATGCAACTGCCTGTGAACATCCAATGAATGGAAGATGTATTCCGCTCTGAGTAGTTTGGGAAGAAAACTGGGAGTTCCAATGACTGTTGAAGACAAAAACTAGAACAAACTTTGGGAACAAAGGATGGATTAGGCCTGAGGGATACTCTATCCTTATGAAAAACCAGGTACGGCGGTTTAACACATAGGGCTTGAAGTTCCGAAACTCTTCTGGCTGATGTAATTGCCACCAAAAAAGCAGTCTTCCAAGAAAGAAATTTCAAGTCACAAGTTGCTGCCGGTTCGAAGGGGGAAGAGGTCAAAGCACCTAATACGAAATTAAGATCCCACGGTGGAGCTGGATGAGAAATCGGAGGTCGTAGCAGACCAGCACCTTTCATGAAGGCTTTACACAACTTATTGCTCATCAAAGGTGGGTCGATACTTTCATGAAAATTAGAAATAGCTGCTAATTGAACTTTGATGGTAGAGACCGAAGAACCTTGATTGAATAAGGAAGCTAAAAATTTTAAAACTTCAGACACCGGGGCAGAAATAGGATCTAATCCCCGGAGTTGGGCCCAAATGGCGAATCCCTTCCATTTGCTGTTATACATTTTTTTAGTCGAATTCTTGTGGGCCGAGGACAAGATATGTATGACTTCCGAGTCCAAAACCTGGTTCCTGACTATGGTTGGAAGTGGAGGAGCCAAGCTGTTAGCCTCAACGAATGAAGGGACTGATGAAGCTGTCCCGACTGGTGAATCAAGAGATCTGGAGCCTGGTCCAGGAACCATGGACCGTCCAGTGCGTATTTCTGAAGAAAGGGCAGCCAGACTTGACGGGGCCAGTATGGGGCAACTAAAATCATCTTGCACCGCAAGTGAATCGCCTTCTGGATCACCCTGGGAAGAAGGGGAACCGGAGGGAAGGCGTACAGCAGGCCGGTGTGCCAAGCTTGGACTAGGGCGCCCTTGGGAACCCCCCCCGGAACTGGGGTGAGAGAGAAGAACTGTAGACATTTCGTGTTGTGAGGAGTTGCAAAGAGGTCGCAACAAGGAGTTCCCCATCTTCTGAAGATCTGAGTTACTACTCTGTCGTTCAGAGACCACTCGTGAGGGGAGAGAATAGTTCTGCTCAGTCGGTCGGCTATCACATTGGATCTCCCCGGAATGTGTGTTGCTACCAAGAAACGGTTGGTTGCAACAACCCAATCCCATACTCTCATGGCCTCTCTGCAAAGGGGGTAGGACCTGGTCCCTCCCTGCTTGTTCAGGTACCAGACTACTGACATGTTGTCGGACTGAACGGCAATCATGCCCTGGGGGAGGTAATTGTGTAGTGCTTGTAGCGATAGAAGCACCGCCCCCATTTCCAGGATTTTGATGTGTAGGGAACTCTCGTCGGGGTGCCATTTGCCTTGGACTGACCTGCCCAGGTAATGTCCCCCCCACCCCGTCTGGGAGGCGTCCGTAGTCAAAGTGGCCACTGGAGGTGGAGGAACGAAGGGTCGCCCCTGATCCAGATTGGAGGAAAGAAGCCACCAATGGAGGTCCTGTTTGCACGTCTCCGTGATCATAATGAGGTGACTGAGAGGGAGATCCTGATATGACCACTGGACAGACAGGAGCCACTGGAGAATCCTCATGTGCAATCTTGCTAAGGGAACTAGAAGAACGGTAGCCGACATGGAACCCAACAGTTGTAGGACCATCCTTGCTGGGGCTCAACGTTTGAAGAGCAATGCTCGGACTTGAGATTGTAATGTTTCTATCCTCTCTGTAGGAAGATAGACCCGCATTTGCTTTGAGTCTATCTCTACTCCGATAAACCGTATGCGCTGAGATGGCAGCAACACGGACTTTGCCCAATTGAAGGTGATTCCCAGGGAGTCGCCTAGAGAAATAGTGGCTGCTAGGTTTTGTAAGAGTAGATGCCTGGAAGTGGCAGTTAGGAGCCAGTCGTCTAGATATGGAAACACCTGGAATCCTAGACTTCTCAGGTGAGCATCCGGAACTTGGACTTCTTGACAGAATGGTTGAGCTTGCTGAGATCCAAGATAGGCCTCATGTCCCCGGTCTTTTTTGGCACCAAAAAGAATCTTGAGTAAGTCCCTAATCCGGTCTAGTCTTCGGGGACCGGTTGGATGACTCCGTTTTGAAGCAGCTTTGAAATTTCGAAGGCTGCGAGATCCCGTTGACTGGGTGGTGGGTCCGGGATTTTCCGGGATGGAGGGGGGGGAGGGCTGTGAAAAGGGGATGTTGTAACCTCTGGCAATGATTCGGACCACCCATCGGTCCTGGGTGATATTCTCCCAGGCCTTTAGTTGCCTCGGAAAACGACCCCCGACTGGCTCCGGAGCGGCACAGTCGGGCAATCCTTCAGGGATGCTGGAAGGTTGAGGAGCCACGAAAGGACTCGCGGTCTCCAGTGTTGCGGGGGCCCCTGCCACCTCTGGGACGGCGTCTTCCTGAAAAATTTCCCCCTCCTCTGCCTCTAGAAGGGGGATCATCCTGCTGTGAGGGGTAAGTCTTCTGAGATTTGCGGAACCACATTTTCCCCCCTCTTCTAGCCTTGGGATAAGGCCTGAAGGGAGTGGAAAACCGTGCCCCTACGGCAGTCAAAGTCTTACCCTCTTGTTCACAGCGGGTCAAGGTGTCCTTTACCTTGGGTCCAAACAAGGAGGACCCATCAAAGGGAGCGTCGGCAAAGGAAGACTTGAAGGCCTCCGCAAAATGACACAGGCGGAGCCAGGCCTGTCTCCGTAGAGCAACACCTGTACCCGCCGCCCTACTCGCCCCCTCGGCCGCATATGAAATGAGCCTCATGGACGAGTTCGATATAGATGACAGGGTAGCCAACTGAGAGCTAACCGTCTGGGCCAACTGCTCAGGTAGGTTACCAGAGAGGGTATCTGACAGCTCCTTGACCAGATCCCTCTGAAGTCTGGTGAAGTGTGTAAGGTAATTCAGAGACCTTAAAGTAAAGGACGCTGAAGTAAGGGTGCACTTCCCGTACCGATCCATACTCCTGGACTCTTTATTAGGAGGGTGGATGGATGTTGAAGCCTCTGCCACATCTTGCTGGGTGGCAGATGCCACCACCAGGGCATCTACGGCCACACCTTTGGATAAGAATTCCTTCTCTGGGGGGGCTGACAAAAATTTATTAGGGCGAGCTGGCACCGGTTCCACAGAATCTGGGTGCTCCCACGCCCTTCGAGAGATCAAATCCAAGAGCTCATCGAAGGGCGGAGACACCCAGGAGGCAGAAGGCTGAGCCCCGAAGGCCTTGAGGAATACCGACTCCTCAGTGGAAGGGGGTTTGGATTGCCAGTCGCCTCGTTGTTTGAGGATTTCTAAGATGTCCACAAAGGAGACATCATCCGAGGACGACTTGGGGGACCCCTCCGCATCATCGAGGTCGGTGTCTGAGGTGAGAGACTCATCAGGCGAGTCGACGTGCTTCCTCTTACACTGTCTCTTTCTGGGAGGTTCCTCCGAATAAGCTTCGGAAGGACCCCCAGGAAGGGAGGAATCCCCAGTGGGGGTGACCTCAGGCTCCAGGGCTCCGCTGTCCTGAGACAGGGGGACAACAAAGGAACAAGTCTCCATGCCAAGGGAAGGTGCCGGAGAGATGGTGGAGGTAGCCAAGGAAGATTTGGTTAAAGCACTCCTCATGGCCCTGAAGGCCGGACCCCCAGAGTCCTGGGACGGTCCGACTCCCAAGGCCACAACAGTAGAAGGCACTCCCGCAGCCAAAGCATCGAGAGGGAGGCTCGGAACCGAAAGCATTGGACCCAAAACCTCACCCCCGGGGTCGACCGAGGAGGTCCGTGTACCGAACTCCGACCCAAAGGTCAGGGTTGGAGTAAGGGTCGGAGCCGACCCGAAAACCTCCACTGGCTCCACCAGCACCGACTCCAACGGTGCCGAGGCTGTTAGAGGAGGAACCAAAACAACAGGGTGGACAGTCGGCTCCGGAGCCGATTGGGCTGGAGCCGATACTAACTTTTGAAAGACTGGAGACTGAAACAGCCTTTGAAGTACCCTGTCAATATCCGAATCGGACATCCTCGAGGACCGAGAAGAGACCGATCGGGCCCGAGTTGACTTCTCCGCCGGTTCCGAAAGACTGGGGGACCGGCTCCGAATAGTCTCAAGTATTATCGGCGCCGAGGGAGATTCCACCAGTACAGCAATTTCCCTCTGAGCCGACGGGGACTTCGGCGCCGAGGTAGAAGAGTCTGAGTGTGCGACCTTTCTCGGCTCTGAAACCATTGGAGCCGAAGAAGGTGACCCACCTCTCGATGATCGAGCTCTCAGCTCCGAGGACAGAGGAGTCGAGGCTGGAGGCACCGAGGCAGACCGTTCCGACCTCGGCTCCGAAGTCCGTGGAGCCGACGGAGAAGCCTGCCTTGATTTTCTTTGCTGTCGGCTCCGACGGACTGGTCGGAGCCGAAGACTTCTTCCTAGAGGGAGAGGGAGAAGAAGATAAAGCCTCCTCAAAGGAAGGGGAGATCATCCCTTTCAATATTAATTTATTTTTCCTCTCTTGGAGGACACGAGAAGAAAAAGCGTGGCATACACTACACGACTCTTGAAGATGCTTAGGCCCTAAGCAATAAACACAGAGCGAGTGATCATCCGTTATAGACATCTTGTACCCACACTTGGTACATTTTTTAAACCCCGAAGGTCTATGTTCTTTTGACATCACTAGGGACAACACAAATAACCACTAGGGACAAAAAATAAGCACTGAGAACCAAATCCCTCTAACTTAAGCAGGATTTGACCTAGGCTTCGTAACAGACAAACAGGTAAACTAACAAGGCTCTAACAGAGCGCGAGGGCAAGGCCCCTCTAACTAAAACGAGACCTAGAGGTTAATATACAGTACCACAAAAATTAGAAGTTATATACCTACCATAACGTTCCATGTTAGTTGTCTTCTCTTGCCTTCTTTCTTGCTGGATGGGTTCGGAGCCGATCCTCGGTTCCGACTCGGCACTTGCTTTACCTCGAGAACTCCTTTTACCAGCTCGAGGCAACCCTATATCCCATGATGCAAGGCGGAACTACCTCAGATCTCGTTTGGCAGCTAACTGACCCTGCTAAAGACTATCCTAACATAATTAGGAACCATGGTTCCTAAAAGAAGTCCTCATAACAATGCTCCAGAGGAAGCAATCTAATAGGAACTCTCCAAGATCTGTCCAGGCCAGGGGGAAGGAGGGAGGGACGCAAGAAAGAAGGCGAGAAGACAACTAACATGGAACGTTATGGTAGGTACATAACTTCTAAATGTTAAGTTGTCAATCTCGCCTTCATTCTTGCTGGATGGGACCGCGTCCCTAGCACCTGTATCCCGGGTGGCTCAATGGAACAGACTCTTGAGAACTGTGGAACCAAAACTGGCCCTATCTCTGGAGGCCAAATCCAACTTGTAATGAGACACAAAGGTATGAGGCGTGGCCCAAGTAGCTGCTGCACAAATAGTGTCAATGGGAAGTCTATCCTGAAAGGCTACAGAAGTGGATAGACTCCTGGTCGAATGTGCTTTTGGCTTAGAAGATAGTTGTTTGCCCTTAGAGAGTACACATAGGAAATGGTGGAAGTCAACCATCTAGATAAGGTCACTTTAGAAACTGGAAGACCTAACCTGTTTTCTGCATAGGAGACAAACAATTGGTCTGATTTTCTAATTTGTTTAGTCCTATGCAAGTAGTACCTGAGCTGACGATGAACATCCAAAAAGTGCAGCTTCTGTTCAGCTCTGTCAGAATAGTTAGGAAAGAAAACTGGTAGATCAATAGATTGGTTAATATTGGTTTGAGATACAACCTTGGGAAGAAAGGAAGGGTTAGTTCTAAGCGAAACCCTATCCTTATGAAAAACGAGATAAGGTGAACGAATACAGAGGGCCTGAATCTCAGAAACTCTTCTTGCAGAAGTAACAGCCAGTAAAAATATAGTTTTCCACGTCAATAACTTTAAAGAACACGTAGCAGACGGTTCGAAAGGAGGCAGAATTAGGGATGCCAACATTAAGTTTAGATCCCATTGCGGAGGAGGATGTTTCACAGGTGGTTTTAGGAGAAAAACTCCTCTTAAAAAGGCCTTGCATAACCTATGAGACATGATGTTATTGTCATGCAAGCCAACATGATACTTGGAAATAGCAGCCAGTTGTACTTTGACTGTAGATGACGAAGATCCTGAATGAAAAACCTCCGCCAGGAAATCCAAAACAGAATGTACAGGAGCGGTAAAAGGATCAATATTTCTGGCGTTTGCCCAAATTGAAAAACGTCGCCACTTGCTAGCATAAATAGTTCTAGTGGACGACTTTAAAGAAGACACTAAAATGTCTCTAACTGAGTCAGAAATCATTGGTAGCCTGGCTAGGGAAGGAAGTGGAGCAACCAAGCAGTGAGGTTGAGAGAATGAATGGCCCGGTGCTGCTGACCCGACTGGTGGATCAAAAGATCCGGAACTGGGTCCAGATGCCAGGGCTGCACCAGAAGATGATGATGTAGAGACGGAAACCAAATTTGTCGAGGCCAATATGGAGCAATGAGGATCAATTTGGCTCTCAAAACGGTGGCTTTCTGAATGACTTGAGGAATCAATGGAAAGGGAGGAAAAGCATAAAGAAGTCCCCGAGGCCAATCCTGGGTTAGAGAGTCTCTCAAGGGTTGGCCTGGAAGGGGAAATAGTGTGAAGTAATATGGGCACTTGCTGTTTTGAGGGGTAGCGAAAAGATCGCAACAAGGGGTGCCCCACTTCAGAAAAATCTGATCTACTACAGATTGATTGAGAGACCACTCGTGAGGCATCAGAATAGATCTGCTTAGCCTGTCCGCCAATAGGTTGGACCTGCCGGGGATGTGCGTTGCTATCAGAAACCGCTGAGAAGAGATCGCCCATTGCCAAAGTCTGAGAGCTTCTCGACATAAGGGATAGGACCTGGTTCCGCCCTGTTTGTTGATGTACCAGACCACGGACATGTTGTCCGTCTGTACTGCAATAGCTCGTGTGGGAAGTTTGCCGCCGAGGGCTTGCAACGTTAAATGCACCGCACTCATCTCCAGGACATTTATGTGCAGATGGTATTCTATGGGTTGCCACGTCCGTGGACCATCCTGCCCTGATAATGCCCCCACCCGATCAGGGAGGCATCCGTGGTGACTGTGGCAACTGGAGGAGGGGAACAAAGGGTCGGCCCTGATGAAGAAGAGGGGAAGATATCCACCATCGTAGATGAGCCCTGCGACTGTGTTCCCAAGATTTCGTGTCTCATAGGCAGATCGTGGGTACGACCACTGCGTGAATAACATCCACTGCAGGAGACGCATGTGGAAGCGAGCCAGTGGAAGAAGAACAATGGCCGCAGCCATTAGGCCTAGAACTTTCAAGACAAACCTGGCTTTGATCTTGTTGCTTAGTAACAGAAGCTGAACAAATTTCTGGATGTCCAGAATCCTTTGATCTATTAGCCTGGCTAACATTTTGACGGTATTTAACTCTGCCTATAAAGGTGATAGATTGGCAAGGCAGCAGAGAGGATTTTTCAAATTTACGAAATTCCCAGTTTCTTGCAAAGCTGAAGGGTGTAGTCTCTGGACCGAAGAAGCTGATGCTTGGTGGTGGCGGAGAGGAGCCAGTCGTCCAAATAAGGAAACACCTGGAATCCTCGACGTCTCAGGTGAGCTGTGACCACTGCCATGCATTTGGTGAACACTCTGGGGGCTGAAGTGAGGCCAAAGGGCAGTGCTCTGAATTGGTAATGACTGGCTCCCAGCCGAGCGGAGAAACCTTCTGGAGCGTCTGTGAATCTTTATGTGATAGCACGCATCCTGAAGGTCTATAGAGCACATCCAGTTGTCCTTGCCCAGAAAGGGCAGAATGGATTGCAGCGTGACCATCCGGAATCTCGCCTTCTTGACAGACTTGTTTAGTCTGCTTAGGTCTAGTATCGGTCTCCAATCTCCGTCCTTTTGGGGACCAAAAGAATCTTGAGTAGAAGCCGGATCCTACTTGGTCTGCGGTACTGTCTGGATGGCTCTTTTTCCAGGAGTTTTGAAACCTCCTGTCTTGCCAAATCCCTTTGACCGGGTGAGATGTCTGGAAGGAATTGTAGAGTGCGGAAACCTTTGAAGGGATTTTGTAACCCTCGGATATGATCGACTGTACCCACTTCTCTTGGGATAGGGATTGCCAGGCTACTGGGTACAGTGAAATTCTTCCCCCGACTGCCTCCAAGGGTGGACAGTCGGGCAACACCTCAGCGGTGCTGAAAGGGCTTCTCAGGAAGAGATTCCCTGTTGCCCTGGTTATGAGGACCCCCCCTGCCTCTAGGGCGGCGTCTATTATTGTTACCCTCTCTGCCTCTAGGGGTAAACTGACCACGTGTGTCCGGTGTAGCTCCTTGGGCTTTGAACCACATCTTCCCCCTTCTGACCCTTGGGATAAGGTCTAGAAGGAGTGGAAAACTGGACTCCAACGGCAGAAAGAGTTTTACCGTCCTGCTCACATCTGGTCAAAGTATCCTTCACCTGAGGTCCCAACAAAGCCGAACCATCAAAGGGGTGTTGGTGAAGGACGCCTTAAAGGGTCCATAAAATTACACAGCCGCATCCAGGCTTGGCGTCTAAGAGCAACACCTGTGCCTGCGGCCCTGCTCGCTCCATCGGCCGCATAAGATATGAGCCGCATGGAGGAGTTAGATATGGAATTCAGGATAGCCAGCTGTGAGGCAATCTTTTCCTGAGCCCCAGCAGCAGAAGGATCCTGGACTACTTCTCCCAGTTCCTTGAGAATATCTCGTTGAAGCCTGGTGAAGTGACAAAGGTAATTCAGCGAACGCATAGCAAAGGTCGCTGAAGAAAACATCCGCTTTCCATACCTGTCCATGGTCCTAGAATCCTTATTAGGAGGATGGACAGGTACTGAAGGATCCGCCAGTTCCTTCTTAGTGGCCGCCACCACCATAGCATCCACAGAGACACCTTTGGAAAGGAACTGCTTATCCGAAGGGGCCGTGATGAACTTGGATGGTCTTCTGGGGACAGGTTCCACAGAATCTGGAGCCACCCACGCCTTCCGAGCCACTACCTGCATGAGTGGGTCGAAAGGCGGAGACACCCAGGAGGTGGAGGGTCGGGATCCAAAAGCCTCCAGGTATACCGACTCATCCTCGGAGGGGTCAATGGAGGGCCAATTCCCCCTCTGTTTGAGGAGCTCAAGGATGTCTGAAAGAGAGACATCCTCAGAGGGGACCGGAACCCTCCGACTCATCTAAGTCGGTATCAGATGTAGTAGACTCGGGGGAGTCTGTGTGTTTCCTCTTACACGTCCTCTTCCGAGGGGGTTCCCCTGCAGGATCAGGAGACACCTCGGAAGAGGAGGAAATTCCCAGTGGGGAAACCTGGGGCGATGGATCCCTGGGCCTGAGAGCGAGAGGCTGGGAAGAGGCATCTGCAGGCACTGATGAGGGAGGAGCTAGAGGGACGGACCGCTGACCTGGCTCTGAGGCCAGGACACTCCTCATCACCTCAAAGGCTCCTCTCCCCGGGAGACCAGAACACACCCGCTCGAAGAGACAGGAATGGTCAGCTCCAAAGAGAGAAGGCTCGAGGCCGATGTCGGTGCCGAGCTTACCAGAGCGAAGCCCGAGAGGGAGAGCGGGGTCGGACAAGGGTCCGATGCCACTAGCCCCCTCGGAGCCGACAGTGGAAACCCGACGACCGGATCCCTCCAAGGAAGGTCTCAAGGAAGAGATCGGAGCCGAGGATGACGGAGCCGAAGGATGTATCGGCTCCGGCATCGAAGCAGTCGCTGTCCCAAGAAGCTCCGGCTCCGAACTCTGGTGTGGAGTCGGAGGAGGAAGCTCAATGATAGGGGTTATAGCCGCAGTCTGCTGAGACGGGCTATGGAGCATTTGGGCCAGTGCCTGAGACTTCAACAGCCTGCTTACCACCCTCTCCAAGTCGTGGTCAGACAGCCTGGAAGATCTCGAAGACCGGCTCCGATGGCTCCGCTCCGATAAAAGAGGAGACCCCGGAGCCGAGTGAATACTCATAATAGAAGGGGACCGGGATCTCTTATGGGTCGAAACCATCGGAGCCGAAGTCCCTTGAACTCCAGATGGAGCCGAGGATATCTCGGCTCCGATGCTGGATAAAGTGTCGGCTCCAGCCGGAGCCGACAAGGCCACAGTAGTCAGGGTATCGGAGCCGGCCGGCACCGAACCCACTACTTTGGAAGAAACAGTATCGACTCCAGCCGGAGCCGATGTCGGCTCCGACGGAGCCGAAGCCACCGGAGGAGGCTTGGACACTGTAGCCTGAGCCTTCGGTGGCTTATGAGGTTTTCCTGACTTCGGAGGAGAACCTTCAGGTTTAAGTAAACCTCGGAGGATAAGTTTGTTCCTCCTTTCCTGCAGGACTCTCTGGCTAAAAGCATGACACAACGCACAGGAGTCCTGCAGGTGCAAAGGCCCCAGGCAATACACACAAGAAGTGTGACCGTCTGTCAGGGACATTTTCTGACAGCACTGGTCACACTTCTTGAAGCCTGAGACCTTGCCTTCTCTAGACATCCTAACAAGGATACCACAAACAGTCCCCACAAACAAACAACTTAATCCCTACACAAACACACAGGAAGGGATAACCAAGGGGGGAACTAGGCCTGACTAAACTACTGTAACTTAAAACTTATAAAGTTTACAAAAAGGGCTGAAAAAGAGGGAAAGGGTGGGCTGTAACTAGATTACAGACTAAACTGACACTCAAAAAGGGAAATAAACTCCTAACTACACTTTTCTTATTTTACTAAGAAAAAACTCACCTCAGCTGGCAAAGGAGACCTCTTTCGCTAAGCGGCAAACGAGATCTGAGGTAGTTCCGCCTTGCATCATGGGATATAGGGTTGCCTCGAGCTGGTAAAAGGAGTTCTCGAGCTAAAGCAAGTGCCGAGTCGGAGCCGAGGATCGGCTCCGAACCCATCCAGCAAGAATGAAGGCGAGATTGACAACTTAACATACAAATTTTAAACAGTAATCTTTTAAACGACACTTCTAAACTAGAGCGCGAGGAAAAACTCTACTAATAAGAGCGGGAACCTAACGCTCCAAATTTCACACAACTTTCTCTCACAAAAACACTCAAGAAGTGATAAGTAGCTGTTAAAACAGCTTTTGGGTGAAAAATTAGAAAAATTCTGACAGAAAATTTGTCAGTAAAGAGTACTTAGCCCAGCCAAGTCGATACCACGTCTATTGCTGTCAAGCGGCAAACGAGATCTGGGGAAGTAGTGGTGGTGCATCCTGGCATATAGAATAGCTCAGCCAATTAGAGACTTCGCTCTATAGTATAGCGTGCCGAGTCGGAGCCGAGGATCGGCTCCGAACCCATCAGTACAGAATGTAGGCGAGATAGGATCACATAACATCTGGCAGATTAATGGATAGGTTGGTGTTAGATTCTGACACAACCTTAGGAAGGAGAGAAGGATTGGTCTGTAATGTTATTCTATCCCAGTGAAAAATCAAGTAGGGAGGTTTAGAAGATAATGCTTGAAGTTCTAAAATCCTTCTAGCAGAGGTAATGGCTAGCATAAAGATAGTCACCCAGGCCAGAAACTTTAGATTACATTTTGCTGCTGGTTCAAAAGGGAAATGAATTAGATACTGCAGTATCAAATTTAAGTCCCATGGAGGAGTTGGATCTTTATAAGGTGGTATCAAAAGAAGGGTACCTCTCAAGATGGCTTTACTAAGTTTCATGAAGCCAGGGTAAAATTCCCAAATTCAGTCTGAAAATTTGAGATGGCTGCTAATTGAACTCTCATGGTAGAGGAGTTAACTACTTTGTTGAAAACTGTTGCTAAAAATTCAAGGACACTTTACAAGGCTGAAAAAGGGTCACTGTCTTTCTGATGCACCCAAACACAAACCTCTTCATTTACTTCTGTAAAGTTTTTTGTAGAAGCTTTGTTCTTCTTTCGGCTTTTCCCGGTTAGGGGTCGCCACAGTGGAACTCCGGTCCGCTAATGATTGGCAGTAGATGTTTTACGGGTGTCGAGGTGCCAGCTCGACGCCCAACCTTCAACGAAGGCATGCCCATTCTATGCATGTCTTTCGAACGCCACGCGACCACGGGGAGGACATGCAAACTCCACACAGAAGGCACTCCAGCCGTGAATCGAACAAGAGAACCTCTTGCTGTGAGGCAACAAAGCTACCGCTACACCACCGTATATGACAGACAGAGGATGAGACCATAGGTTGTCTGGCTATTAACGGAAGTGGGTAAACCACACTGTCAGCTTTAGGTTCAAGATATGTGGGTGAGCCATGCCTGTCGGGTGAGACAGAAGGTCTGGAATCAGATCCAGAATCCAAGGTGGGTAAACTAGATGAGGCCAAAGAAAGGGGAACCAATTCTGTTGAGGTCAGTAAGGTGCAATGAAGATGACTTTGCTCTTCAACGCCCAACCTTCAACGAAGGCATGCCCATTCTATGCATGTCTTTCGAACGCCACGCGACCACGGGGAGGACATGCAAACTCCACACAGAAGGCACTCCAGCCGTGAATCGAACAAGAGAACCTCTTGCTGTGAGGCAACAAAGCTACCGCTACACCACCGTATATGACAGACAGAGGATGAGACCATAGGTTGTCTGGCTATTAACAGAAGTGGGTAAACCACACTGTCAGCTTTAGGTTCAAGATATGTGGGTGAGCCATGCCTGTCGGGTGAGACAGAAGGTCTGGAATCAGATCCAGAATCCAAGGTGGGTAAACTAGATGAGGCCAAAGAAAGGGGAACCAATTCTGTTGAGGTCAGTAAGGTGCAATGAAGATGACTTTGCTCTTCAACCTGAAGGCTTTCTGCAGAAATGTGGGGATTAAGGGAGTTGGAGGATATATACAGAGGAGACTGGGGGGGGTCAATCATGTAATAGAGTGTCTCTCGGTGATTCCCCCGGTGGTGGGATTAGGACAAAGAGTTTGCTGCAATTGTTGTTTAGGCAAGATGCAAAGAGATTATGGCAGGGCTGGTCCCACTGGCAAAAGATTCACCAAGAACACCTTCATGTTGAGAGACCACTTGTGAAGTAGTCGAATGGATTTGCTCAATTTGTCTGCTGTCATGCTGGACTTCCCCAGAATATGCACTGCTATCAGAAATGGTTGGATGAGATCACCCTTCACTACACTCTAAGGGTTTATTGACACAAAAGGTAAGACCTGGTTCCTCCTTGTTTGTTAATGTACCAAACCACTGGCATATTGTTTGTCTGAATCACAAAGGTCACAAAAGGGAGACAGTTTCTTAGAATGCCTGCCACACCAAGAGCGCTGCTCTCATTTTCTGGACATTGATATGCATGTTGGCCTTTTCAGGGAACTAAGTGCCTTGGACTGTCTTCACCAAGAAGTGCCCCCCCAATCTAATCTGGGAAGCATCCATAGTCACTATGGCCTTGGGCTGAGGGAGATTGAAAGGACAGCCTTGTAGAACCTGATCTAATCGAATCCACCACCAAAAGTATATCTTGCATGTATGAATGATTCTTATTTGGGCTGATGTGTTGGTAAATAATAGAACATTGTGTTGCTAACATCCACTGAAGAATTCTCATGTAAAATCTTGCTAGAGGAACTAGGACTATAGCTGCTGACATTGATCGCAAAGCTTGAAAAATCAATTGGGCTGAAATCAGGGTACTGTGAATTATTTTTCTGACCTGAAATCTGATTGTGTGTACTCTTGAAAGAGAAAGAGAAGCTGTCACTGAAACCATGTTGAAATTTGCTTCTGTGAATTCCAGTGTTTGAGACAGTTCTAACTGAGATTTGTTGTAATTTATTGTTGTCCCCAGATGGGAGCAAGTCTGGAGTACCTGATTGTGTGCTCTTATTAGTAGATGCCTGGTTAGGACAGTAATGAGTGAGTCGTCCATGTATGGAAACACTTAGAATCCCTGCAGTCTGAAGTGAAAGGTGAAGTCCCAAGACTGGAAAAATTCCCTTATTAGCCTCAACAAAAAGTTGAGCTCCCTCAAGAAAACCTCCAAAGCCAGCTATGAAGGCAGAATTGCGACAGACAGTAAAAACAACCACAAAGCCTTCAATAGTTATATCAAAAATCTCCATGCCAATTCCCAGATTTGCTCTGAGTTACTGCACAATGGTTCCTCCTATACTGAGCCAACAGATATTGCCAACATACTGGCTGACAGATTCAGTGCCAACTTTAACACTCCCCCCCCCCCCCAAAGGACCAATCTCAATACCGGAAGAATGCCAGGCACCCAACATTACTGCAGCACAGGTTAAAGCTGCATTGTCTAAGGCCAAGAATACAGCTTCCATGGGACCCGACAATATCTCTGGCTGTGTTCTACATGAATTACAAAGTGAACTGTTACCACATCTGTGTGCTCTGTTCACTCACAGCCTCACCTCAGGCTTTGTCCCTACCAAATGGCCCACTGCTACAGTCATCCCTCTCCATAAAGGAGAAGCAACTACAGACCCTGGAAATTATTGCCCCATTAGCCTGACAAGTCTGATATGTAAAGCTATGGAGCGCATCATCATGGACCTTATTAACAAGGATATAGGGAATCTCCAAACTGTAGATCCCATGCAATTTTGTTTTGTGAAAGGTAGATCATGCCTGTTCAACCTGGTTGACTTCTTTGAGTCAGTCACCAGAGCGGTGGATGAAGGTAAGGCAGTTCATACAGCCTACTTCGATCTGGCCAAGGCCTTTGATACCATTCCTTACTCAGGAATTATTGATAAACTTAGCAAACTAGGCATCAACCCCTATATCGTTAGGTGGGTTGCAAACTGGCTCGCAGATAGAACCCACAGTGTGAAAGTAGCAGACTCCAAGTCAGACTGCTGACCAGTCACAAGCGGAATCCCACAGGGATTGGTCCTGGGTCCTCTCCTGTTTGCCATCTACTTCTCAGACATCCAGGCCAACACAGAGGGACTCTGACTGACCAAATTCACAGACAACTGCAAGCTGGGAGCCATTATTAACTCCCCAAGTGATGCAGACATCCTACAGAAAGGCCTCAATGAGACCAATGACTGATGTCAAAACCATGGCCTTAAGCTTAATGCCAAAAAATGTGTCGACATCCCCTTTGGGAAAAACTCAGTTCCCACTTATTACCACATCGATGGGTGCCCACTGAACAATGAAGGCATTATAAGAGATCTTGGGACACAGGTTGACAGCAACCTCTCCTTCGACTACCACGCTGCCACTGTGGTCAGAAAGTCATTCTATGTGGCACATCTCATTACCAAGGGTTTTGCATCCAGGAAGAAAGAGGTCATCATTTCTCTCTACTCTTCCCTCATTCGACCAATCATAGATTATAATGCTCTAATTGGCATTTACCTCACTAGATACCTGCAACAGCTGGAGAGGCCACAAAAGTACCTCATGAAGAGGATCCTAGGCCTTAAACACATGTCCTACACAGACAGACTAAAAAAACTCCAGCTATTCTCTGTCTCATATTGTCTACTAAGGGGCGACCTCTGCTTGACTTCCAAAGCCATGTCTGGCCCAGCTCTGTTAGAAATGCTACATCTAAAGAAATCCAATCCCTCTGCACCACACACTCCAGAGACCTCAACCTCATTACCACAATCAACAGAATATGCTGGAGGGACAGGTTCATAACCCAGAGACTACCCATGCTCTGGAATAGACTTCCCATACATGTCACACAGAGCACCTCACTAGCCCTCTTCAAGTGAAATCTTGATGAGTGGATGAGAAATAGAAAGTTCACCCCAGGGATCACTCCAGTGGCTCTACTTGATAGAGGCACTGGGAACTAACGATGGGTGGCACAATGCCAGGGCACTTCTATGGGCTAGGCTTGTAAAGGCCCCAGGGCCATTAGCCTAGTACACACCTATGAGCCTATGAACTGATACCACTGCCATGCCTTTGGTGAACACCCTCTGGGCTGTGGCGAGGCCAAAGAGCAGTGCTCTGAACTGGTAATAACTGTCCCAGCCAGAAGCATTGATACCTTCTGGATTGTCTGTTCATTTTTATGTGATAGTACCCATCTTGAAGGTCTATCAAGTACATCTAGTCATCCTTGCAAAAAAAGAGTAGAATGGACTGAACTGGACCATCAGGAACTTTGTGTGTCAAACTGATTTCTTCAAGGTGCTGAGATCCAGAATTGGTCTCCAGTCCCCTGTTTTCTTTGGCACTAAAAAGAATCTTGAGTAAGTTCTGGATTCTGTCTGGTCTGGTTGGACCTCTTGGATGACTCATTTTTTTTTTCTAGCTGCTACTTTCCTCTGACTGGGTGGAACATTGGGGAATTTGCATACAGATGGAGGTGGAAGGAAAAAGGGAATTATATAACCTCTGGATATTGATCCTCTGCACCCACATATCTCTTATGATATCTAGCCAGGCTCTCCAGTGCAGGGATATTCCACTCCTGACTGCCTCCAGAGGGGGACAATTGTAGTTCCTTTCAGGAGCGCGGCTAGGGTCTGTCAGAGCAGGAATATCTAGAAACCTGGTTCTGCAGACCTCCTTTGCTACATGGGCAGCATCTTCCATTCAAGTTCCCTCTTCTGCCCCTGGGGGAACCATCTCCACATGGATCTTGCAAAGGACCCTGAGACTTTTTGAACCATGTCCTTCAGCCACCTCGTTAATTCCTCAAGAAGGTTCTTTGAGGGATCGAAGAATGTACACACACTGCAGAGAGAGTCTTTCCATCTTTTTCACACCTGGAGATTGTGTCCTTCACTTTAGGGCCAAACAGAAAACTGCTGTCAAAGGGTGCAGTGACAAACAAGGACTTGAAGAGCTCCACAAATTCACACAGGCACATCCAGGCATGTCTCCTGATGGAAATGCCTGAACTTGCCACCCTTGAGGTTCCCTCAGATGCATGAGATAAGTCTCAGGGACAAATTAAAGACAGACTGTAGGGTAGCCAACTGAGAGCCCACAGAAGTCTGAGTCTCAGTAGTAGTTGTCTCCAAAAGGGAATTTGACAGCTCCATTGTCAAGTCCCATTGTAGTCTCATAAAGTGTGCCAGGTAGTTCAGCAACCTGAGGGAAAAAGTTGCTCAAGCAAAAATACGCTTCCCAAATCTGGCCAAGCCCCTCGATTCCCTGTTAGGGGGATGGACAGAAGAACTTTGTTCAGTAATTTCCATCTTGGTGGCCACCACCATGACCATAGCATCTACAGACATCCCTTGCTCCAAAATTTCCTTCCTACGTGTGGTACCAGAATTCAATCTGGTCTTTTGGGGATTGTCTCAACTATGCCAGGCTTCTTCCATGCCCACCTAGAGATCAAGTCAATGAGCTCATCAGTGGGCAGAGTTACTCAGGAGTTAGATGGGCCAGCTCCAAAGTACTTCAGGAATGCCAATTCCTCTGAAGAAGGATTATCAGAAGACCAACCACCCCTTTGCTTAAGGATTTCAAGGATGTCACCAAACAAGATGTCTTTGGGTGGTGATCTTGGGGACCCTTCCCCTTCATCGAAATCAGTATCTTCTGTGATTGACTCCTGAAGGGAGTCTAAGTGCCTCCTCTTGCACCTCCTCTTCCTAGGGACTTCCTCAGCGGGGTGATCTGGAGAAGTGTCGAAAGAGATAGATATACCTTGCTGGGTAACCTGGTGACTTTGGGTTGGCTGTCCCTGTGGTGTAGAATGATGGGGTTCAAAGCACAGAGACACACAGGATTCAAAGGGAAGATCCAAGGGGGCAGGATCCTTCCATCCTGTTGGAGCAGATAACACTCTTTTCACCACCTCAAAGGCAGAGAGCTCTGGGGAGAAGGAAGGTAATGCAGCCAAGACGCCATGCTTCCACTCCATTGGTTCCCCCTGCCCCAAAGGCAGTCCATCCGAGGCAGAGGTCAGAGCTGAGCTGTCCAATGCTGAGGCTGTAAGGGGAAGAGACTGCTCTGAAAACATTGGAGTCAACTCCAATGCCTCAGATCTGACAGCGACGCTTCAACTCTGAGTCACCCGGCTCTGAAAACGTCGAAGCTGGTGTACTCAAAGACACCTTCATTTTTGGATCTAAACCAGACTGAAGGCTCGGATCCAGGAGCTCTGAAATGACAATTCGGATCAGAGAAAGAGCTGATATTGTTGGAGTAGTAAAAACACGAGTTTCCTGACCTGTAGGGGTAGGAGCTGGAAGAACACCCATCTGTATCTGTGCCGAGAAAAATTTCCTCATCATTCTGTCCACATCAGCCTCAGTCAGACTTCTGGAAAAACAAGAGGAAGCCACTGATGGAGACCTAGAGTGCTGCCATGATTCAAGGAAAGGGGAAGGTACTGTAGAGGTTACTGGATCTAAAGAAGGGGAATACCTTGTCCTAGACAAAGGCCTCAGATCCAAGGAAACCTTTGTTCTCTCTGACGTCGGCTGGGTAAGAGCAATTTTCTTATCCGACCTATGCTTTATCTTTGGTGGTTCCGTGGTAGGCTCCAAAGATGTAGCTGAGGGCCCTGAAGGCCTCAAAGACTTAGATGAAGGCTCCTTTGTCTTGGGTTTGAGGTACTGAGCCCCAGAAATAGCTTCTGAAAAAGATGACAGAAGTAATCCTTTCAATATTAACTTGTTCTTCCTATCCACCACTGCTCATAGATTAAATGCTTTGCAAATAGAACAGTCTATCTGAAGATGGTCTGGCCCAAACAGCAGACTCATAAAACATGAGCGTCTGATAAAGGCAACTTGTGCCCACATTTCTGGCATTCTTAAAGCCAGAAGAGCCGTTTTCAGACATTGTAAAAAAAAATTAAATAAAACAAATCTAGAAGAAAGTTTTTTTTCTTAACTATGATAGGTAGGAATATAGAACGTTATAAATATTATCAACAATGGTAGTTTTGACTACACTTAGAAAAGTGTAAGGAAGAAAAGGAAATACCAACTAGAGTAAACTAGACTATAGAAAAAGTGTAAAAAGGGAGGATTTGTAAAGAGAGAGTTAAAGAGATCAAAAAAGTAGAATTACATTTATCTCAAATGTTAAATGCTCAACAGCTTAAGGCGACCACATCCAAATGTGAGTTAAAATAATGGCCGATTTGGATCTGAGGGTCAGATCCAGACCGAACTGTTGAGGAATGAATGAAAATTGACAACATCAGATCTTAGCTTTCATATCCTCAGGTAAAGGGTGCCGTCTAACTCATGAGACTTTATGATGAACAGACCCATTATCAGCTACTTAGAAGGAAGTATCAGCAGCATCATAGTTGCACTTAATAGAATATCTAGCAACCTGAGAAGCAGTTAAGACAGATAATGTGGAAGATTTCGTATCTAAGTCCTCTAAATCTGAGAGGACATTACTGAAGTTATCCAGAATAGACCAAAGGTATCTGATCATGCAGGTTTGGCAAATGATAACCCTAAAAGATACTGTGGCAGACGTATACACCATTTTTCCATATCTACAGTTCCTCCAGAGGGGTGACAAGTAACAAGGTAAGTGACAAGGTATCATCATCATTAGAGGCATAAAACAGTGGGAAATCAATTTGGGAAGACTAGGCAAAAAATCATCATTATCCAATTCAGAATCTTCCTCCTCTTCAGAATTCCCTCTTTGCCTTTTAATTGTAGAGTGAGATGAAGGGGGAGCAGTAGCAGCAGCAAGAAAAATGAAGGAGGCTTTAAGGACATACTTTGAAAAGGCCCTGTGTAAAATCCCATAATTTCTTCTGAGAATCCTTAGACGTCTGATGGGGAACACTAAATTTCATCATCTGCTTCCCCTTAAGTGCGACACCTGCCAAACTGGAATCTAAGCTGTCTCCACCCAAGACTGGAACAGACAGTCAAGAGGAGAAGGTTAACACCTGTACCACACCTCCAGCCGCACACAGACCTACTAAAACAGCAAGGCAAAAAATACACATAAATACACAAAATCATGCTCGGAGTCGGTAAATAGAAACCTGTAAAAGCATCAGAGACCTCCAAAGCAGACACCCAAACAACCTGCACCTCCCTTCACAAACCAGACAACACATAAAACACAAAATCAGTGTGCCGCACAATCACAGCCCTTAAGGCGAAATAACATACCTAACACACTAGTAATAGGTGACTCTATAGTCAGGCACACTGACATCCCACTCACTAGGCTGGACAAGCAGAAGGTTACTGTTAGCTGCCTGTCGGGAGCCAGAATCTGCCACATAACACAAGCACTCAGCTCACTCCAGAACAAGTACAAATATGACTCTGTCATTGTTCACGTTGGTGTGAATGACCTGAGACGTACCTCCCTGGACTACATGAAAAGAGACATGGAAGAGCTCTCTGATCATGTAGCCCAGGCTGGTATGACTCTGACCCTGAGTAGCATTCTGCCCTCACCAAGAATGATACCTCAGTATACAGAAAAAAATTATCAGTTTCAACAATTGGCTAAGCTTCTGGTATCATTCAAAAGGGATCCAATGTCTGTCAGCCTGGGACGACATGGTCGATAAGCTGCATTGCTTCGCAAGAGACAGCTTGCACCTGTCACCCCTAGGCTTTCAAATACTGGCCAAGGCTCTTGCTGCCCCCATAGTGCCTTTTTAGGCAAGGCTCAAAAGTCAAACCCACCTCCTTAAACAGCACAATTAACAAAAAACTGAGGGTTATGCTACTCAACACCAAGAGTTTAAATCTCAAAATGCACGTGCTCGAAGCACTCCTCAGTATGGGGAACGTCGACATCTGTGCAGTAACTGAAACCTGGTTCAAGGCTCCAGAGAGCACCCCAGCACTAACGGGCTACAACTCATACCACGTTTCGGCCACAGAACACGGACCAAAACACAAAAGGAGGGGGTGTATCCATATTCATCAAGGATACCTACACCTCCAGGTTAGTGGCGCAGCATGATACCTCTGAGATCATCCATGTGCAACTAACATCGGGCAAATCTGCAATGCAAATTGTGGCCTGCTACAGATCACCCTCCATGACCCAGGACCATCACTCCACCTTTCTGGAGACACTGGAAAACATGAAGGTCCTACCGAACACCCTGATATTGGGCAATTTCAATTACCCTACCATTCACTGGGAAAACTACTCAGTACAAACTCCCAGGCCCAGCGCTTCCTGGAATTCATCAACTCAAACGCCCTGGATCATCTGGTAAACTCCTACCAGAGGTGAAAACATATTGGACCTGGTCATCACCAACATGGGTGACAGGTGTTCCACACTGGAGGTCAATCTGTCACTGGTTAGATCAGACCATAAACTAATCACTCTGGATGTCCACATCCCACCACCACCCCAACTAAGGAAACCACAGTAAAAACTTTTCTAAAGCAAACTTCACCTTACGTAAGACAGAGGTGGTAAGTTTCACAGCCCCCACGCTAAAGGATAATGCTGACCAAGGTGCAGAAACCTTTAAAATGCACTCTATGAGCACCTACAAGGACGCATGTATCGTGCCATCCCTAGCAAAACCAAGACTCACTTCTCTAAGAGAAGGAAACCAGTTTGGTGGAGCCCTGCAATAAGCAGGCTATACAATAAAAGGAGGAACTAGTTCAGAAAAAGCAAATCGAAGAAGGAAAGACATCCCTGATCAGTATCAGTAAGAAACTAAGGTCCCTCATGAAATCATCAAAGGCTAACTTCGAAAGAAAAATAGCCAAGGATTCAAAAGATAACCACAAAGCCTTCTTTAGCTGTGTTAAGAATCTAAGTGGCAACTTCGCAGATATGCACTGAACTAGTGCAAAATAGCACAAAATATACTGAACCTACTGATATTGCCAACATGTTGGCAGATAGAGTCAGTGCAAACTTCACCCCCTCTCACCTCCAAAACGGCCCACAACAATACCGGAAAAGTGTATCGTCCCAAAAATCACAGGCGCACAGGTGAAAAAAAGAAGTTATGTCCTTACCATAACTTTCCATGTGAGTGGTTCATCTCGCCTTTTTGTTCTTACATGTGGGTTCGGAGCCGATCCCTCAGCTCTGAGTCAGCCGCTTTTCAAGCTCAAACTCTCAGAGAAGCTTGAGACCTACTGTATATCCCATGATGCTCTACTGTAAATCCCCAGATCTAGTACGCTGCAACCAAAGACAGCCTACAAGAAGAAAAGAACTATAGTGCCTACCTATCTAGGTAGCTATAGGTTTGTAGAAGGAAGAAAAATAGTCTGTCCAAGAAGACAGGCTGACAAAACTCGACCAATCCACCAAGGCAACCATCTTTCTCAACAGGAGGGGGAAGGTGGGCGGGAATGTAAGAACAAAAAGGCGAGATGAACAACTCACATGGAACGTTATGGTAAGGACATAACTTCTTTATGTGAAGTTGTTCCTATCTCATTTTGTTCTTACAAGTGGGTAGCGTCCCAAGCACCCTAATCCTGGGTGGCTCATGGGACAACATTCCTGAGCACAGTGGAACCAAAGGAAGCCCTGTCCCTGGAGGTCCTGTCCACTTTGTAATGAGTGATAAACGTGTGAGGTTTTAACCACGTGGCAGCTGCACAGATGGTATCCAAGGGCAAATGAGCTGCATGAGCTAATGACGTAGGAACAGCCGGGTAGAATGGGCTTTTGGCGTTAGTCAGTAATGGCTGGTTAGTGGAGGAATAAATGAATTTAATGCAGTCAGAAAGCCACTTGGATAGTGATTTTTGATACTGCAGAACCCCTGCTGCTGCGGCCGTTCAGAGAAAGGTTCCCTGGACCCGAAGTTTCTGGGAGCCCCTCTGCCTCTAGGGCGGCGTCCTCCTTGTCCTCCTCTGCCACGGAAGGACTGGTTGTCCGGAGCAGGCTGGGACTGCTGCGACTTCCGGAACCACATCTTCTTCTGACCCTTTTGGTTCCTAGAATAGGGCCTCTGGGGTGCAGAGAAGCGGATTCGGACGGCAGACAGCGTCTTCCCGTCCTTCTCGCTCTGGGTCAACGTCTCGGGAACGGCCTTGCCGAACAGAGCAGGACCATCAAAGGCGTTAAAGCACGCCTTGAAGGGCTCAGAAATGCAGTGGCGGAGCCAGGCCTGGCGCCTAGCGACCAGTCCTGTCCCCAGCTCTAGCGGCGCCCTCCGTAGCATGGGAGAGTAGCCGCAGAAGTATTTGTGACTGACCTTAGAGTGGCCATTTTGGTGGAGTGCAGAGCTCTGTCCTCCTCCGAAATGGACTCAGGGGGGGATGCAGCGTACTCCTTAATAAGGTCTCGCTGCATCCGAATAACGTGTGCCAAATAGTTCAGCGCCCTCACCGAAAGGTCGCCGAACTGAACATCCGCTTCCCAAGCGGTCCATCATCCGAGACTCCTTGCTCGGTGGGTGGACTGAGGGACTCTCCTGAGCCAGTTCCCTCTTTGTGGCCGCCGCCATCAACATGGCATCTACAGGAGGCCCCTTACTCCAATGGGTCCTGTCAGAAGGCGGGCTAAGGATTTTGTCAGGTCTTTTGGGAATTGGCTCCACGGTGTCCGGTTCCTTCCACGCCCTGGTGGTAATAAGGTCCACCAGGGGGTCGGCAGGGGGGGACACCCAAGAGGTAGACGGGCCCGTTTCGAATGCCTCCAAGAACACGGACTCGTCCGAGGAAGACTTGGGGGCAGACCACCCCCCCCTGATACGGAGCATTTCCATGATGTCTCCGAAGGAGACATCCTCGGGGGGTGACCGTGGGGAGCCTTCCCCTTCCTCCAAGTCCGTGTCTTCAGTGAGAGACTCAGGGGAGTCTATGTGCCTCCTTTTGCACGTATGCTTGCGAGGAGCCTCCTCTGGGGGGCTGTCAGAGGAGTCCTCGCAAGCAGCCATTTGCTCCATAGGAGCAACTTGGGGCACAGAAACGGGCTGTCCCAGGGGCCGGATGGTGGAAGCCTGGCCCAGTGCAGAGGCGGGGCGGGCGAAGCAAGTGCCGGGGTCCGGAGACCCTCAACAGAGCCCTCTCCACTACATCCAAAGCCGAAGGGTAGCCGACTCGACCAAAGGATCCGACAATCGGCTCCCCCTCGGATCCGAAGAGTGGATCGGGCGGCGCAAGCACTCGGATCCGAAGGACAGTGCGCTCCGACACAGACGGCGCCGAAGGAGCACTGATCCCCGGATCGGCTCGGATCCAGGCTCCGAGATCGGGTCCGGCACTCGAGGGCATGGTCGGATCCAGTACCAGTACTATCGGATCCGACCTCCCCGGCTCGAAGCTGCTGGCTCCAGCTGCTCCGAACCCGGAAGCGGGTGGGAGAAGGAGCGATAGGCTTGAAAAGGGTGTTGAGCTCCCCGGAGGAGCAAGCACTCCCATCTGCATCTGGGCCTGGATGAACCTTCGCATCATCCGGTCCAGATCAGCATCCGAAAGGCTATGGGTAGATCTCGGCGAGGCTACCGAGGTAGGCCTGGAATGCCTCCTCGATAGCCTCGCCGGAGATCGGGTCTCCTCCTCCTCAGGACCCGGTGAGAAGCACACAGGTGACCGGAGCCGAGAAGGAGGAGACCGCTCCAACAAGGAAGCCGGGGGAGAAGCCGGCAGGCGGGGCGAAACAGAGGTCTCGGCCCGCTTGTGGTGCTTCTCCCTCCGGTCCTTCTTAGCATCCCTCTCCTGTCCTGAAGCGGGAGTTTGAGTCCCAGGAGCAGGAGGGGGTGCTACAGGGGGAACAGCTGCAGCCGCAGGAGCCCCCGAAGGAGCGGGGGTCGGAGCCGAGTCCGGCGGTAAAAGACCCGCCAGGACCAGCTTGGACCTCCGCTCCCTCAGTGCCCTGGGGTTGAACCCTGCACAAATGGAACAGCCAGATGTGAGGTGCTCAACCCCAAGACATAACACACCGAGTGTGCCCATCAGCGGGTGAGAGCTTATGGCCACACTCGGAGCATTTAGAAAAGAATGACTTAGGCTGGTCAGCCATAGTCAAAACTTCCCCAAAAGTTACAGAAGTAACTTAACAAAAACTAAAACAAGCACACAGGCCTCACACACACTCTACGTACCAGCGAGGGGAGGGAATAAAAATACTACTGTAAATTAAAATTAAACTAAAAACAGTCAATACACAAAGGGAACCTACAACTTTCACACAAAAAGTTTAAAGAAAGCAAAAATTTTCTATTTTTAACAAGAAAAATACCACTTAGCTGAGAGCTAAAGACACCACATCCAGTTACCAGCGCGGCAAACAAGATCTGAGGTCATGAGGGTAGAGCAGGGCATTATGGGTGAGGGGAGGAGCTGAGAGCTTGGATCCATAGCTGGAAACTATGCCGGTTCGGATCCGATATCGGATCCATAACCCACAGGTTGCAGACAAATGAATATCCTACTTCAGATCCTTTGTTCTCTCTGACGTCGGCTGGGTAAGAGCAATTTTCTTATCCGACCTATGCTTTATCTTTGGTGGTTCCGTGGTAGGCTCCAAAGATGTAGCTGAGGGCCCTGAAGGCCTCAAAGACTTAGATGAAGGCTCCTTTGTCTTGGGTTTGAGGTACTGAGCCCCAGAAATAGCTTCTGAAAAAGATGACAGAAGTAATCCTTTCAATATTAACTTGTTCTTCCTATCCACCACTGCTCATAGATTAAATGCTTTGCAAATAGAACAGTCTATCTGAAGATGGTCTGGCCCAAACAGCAGACTCATAAAACATGAGCGTCTGATAAAGGCAACTTGTGCCCACATTTCTGGCATTCTTAAAGCCAGAAGAGCCGTTTTCAGACATTGTAAAAAAAAATTAAATAAAACAAATCTAGAAGAAAGTTTTTTTTCTTAACTATGATAGGTAGGAATATAGAACGTTATAAATATTATCAACAATGGTAGTTTTGACTACACTTAGAAAAGTGTAAGGAAGAAAAAGGAAATACCAACTAGAGTAAACTAGACTATAGAAAAAAGTGTAAAAAGGGAGGATTTGTAAAGAGAGAGTTAAAGAGATCAAAAAAGTAGAATTACATTTATCTCAAATGTTAAATGCTCAACAGCTTAAGGCGACCACATCCAAATGTGAGTTAAAATAATGGCCGATTTGGATCTGAGGGTCAGATCCAGACCGAACTGTTGAGGAATGAATGAAAATTGACAACATCAGATCTTAGCTTTCATATCCTCAGGTAAAGGGTGCCGTCTAACTCATGAGACTTTATGATGAACAGACCCATTATCAGCTACTTAGAAGGAAGTATCAGCAGCATCATAGTTGCACTTAATAGAATATCTAGCAACCTGAGAAGCAGTTAAGACAGATAATGTGGAAGATTTCGTATCTAAGTCCTCTAAATCTGAGAGGACATTACTGAAGTTATCCAGAATAGACCAAAGGTATCTGATCATGCAGGTTTGGCAAATGATAACCCTAAAAGATACTGTGGCAGACGTATACACCATTTTTCCATATCTACAGTTCCTCCAGAGGGGTGACAAGTAACAAGGTAAGTGACAAGGTATCATCATCATTAGAGGCATAAAACAGTGGGAAATCAATTTGGGAAGACTAGGCAAAAAATCATCCTTATCCAATTCAGAATCTTCCTCCTCTTCAGAATTCCCTCTTTGCCTTTTAATTGTAGAGTGAGATGAAGGGGGAGCAGTAGCAGCAGCAAGAAAAATGAAGGAGGCTTTAAGGACATACTTTGAAAAGGCCCTGTGTAAAATCCCATAATTTCTTCTGAGAATCCTTAGACGTCTGATGGGGAAACACTAAATTTCATCATCTGCTTCCCCTTAAGTGCGACACCTGCCAAACTGGAATCTAAGCTGTCTCCACCCAAGACTGGAACAGACAGTCAAGAGGAGAAGGTTAACACCTGTACCACACCTCCAGCCGCACACAGACCTACTAAAACAGCAAGGCAAAAAATACACATAAATACACAAAATCATACTCGGAGTCTTTAAATAAAAACCTGTAAAAGCATCAGAGACCTCCAAAGCAGACACCCAAACAACCTGCACCTCCCTTCACAAACCAGACAACACATAAAACACAAAATCAGTGTGCCGCACAATCACAGCCCTTAAGGCGAAATAACATACCTAACACACTAGTAATAGGTGACTCTATAGTCTGGCACACTGACATCCCACTCACTAGGCTGGACAAGCAGAAGGTTACTGTTAGCTGCCTGTCGGGAGCCAGAATCTGCCACATAACACAAGCACTCAGCTCACTCCAGAACAAGTACAAATATGACTCTGTCATTGTTCACGTTGGTGTGAATGACCTGAGACGTACCTCCCTGGACTACATGAAAAGAGACATGGAAGAGCTCTCTGATCATGTAGCCCAGGCTGGTATGACTCTGACCCTGAGTAGCATTCTGCCCTCACCAAGAATGATACCTCAGTATACAGAAAAAAATTATCAGTTTCAACAATTGGCTAAGCTTCTGGTATCATTCAAAAGGGATCCAATGTCTGTCAGCCTGGGACGACATGGTCGATAAGCTGCATTGCTTCGCAAGAGACAGCTTGCACCTGTCACCCCTAGGCTTTCAAATACTGGCCAAGGCTCTTGCTGCCCCCATAGTGCCTTTTTAGGCAAGGCTCAAAAGTCAAACCCACCTCCTTAAACAGCACAATTAACAAAAAACTGAGGGTTATGCTACTCAACACCAAGAGTTTAAATCTCAAAATGCACGTGCTCGAAGCACTCCTCAGTATGGAGAACGTCGACATCTGTGCAGTAACTGAAACCTGGTCCAAGGCTCCAGAGAGCACCCCAGCACTAACGGGCTACAACTCATACCACGTTTCGGCCACAGAACACGGACCAAAACACAAAAGGAGGGGGTGTATCCATATTCATCAAGGATACCTACACCTCCAGGTTAGTGGCGCAGCATGATACCTCTGAGATCATCCATGTGCAACTAACATCGGTCAAATCTGCAATGCAAATTGTGGCCTGCTACAGATCACCCTCCATGACCCAGGACCATCACTCCACCTTTCTGGAGACACTGGAAAACATGAAGGTCCTACCGAACACCCTGATATTGGGCAATTTCAATTACCCTACCATTCACTGGGAAAACTACTCGAGTACAAACTCCCAGGCCCAGCGCTTCCTGGAATTCATCAACTCAAACGCCCTGGATCATCTGGTAAACTCCCCTACCAGAGGTGAAAACATATTGGACCTGGTCATCACCAACATGGGTGACAGGTGTTCCACACTGGAGGTCAATCTGTCACTGGTTAGATCAGACCATAAACTAATCACTCTGGATGTCCACATCCCACCACCACCCCCAACTAAGGAAACCACAGTAAAAAACTTTTCTAAAGCAAACTTCACCTTACGTAAGACAGAGGTGGTAAGTTTCACAGCCCCCACGCTAAAGGATAATGCTGACCAAGGTGCAGAAACCTTTAAAAATGCACTCTATGAGCACCTACAAGGACGCATGTATCGTGCCATCCCTAGCAAAACCAAGACTCACTTCTCTAAGAGAAGGAAACCAGTTTGGTGGAGCCCTGCAATAAGCAGGCTATACAATAAAAGGAGGGAACTAGTTCAGAAAAAAAGCAAATCCGAAGAAGGAAAGACATCCCTGATCAGTATCAGTAAGAAACTAAGGTCCCTCATGAAATCATCAAAGGCTAACTTCGAAAGAAAAATAGCCAAGGATTCAAAAGATAACCACAAAGCCTTCTTTAGCTGTGTTAAGAATCTAAGTGGCAACTCGCAGATATGCACTGAACTAGTGCAAAATAGCACAAAATATACTGAACCTACTGATATTGCCAACATGTTGGCAGATAGAGTCAGTGCAAACTTCACCCCCTCTCACCTCCAAAACGGCCCACAACAATACCGGAAAAGTGTATCGTCCCAAAAATCACAGGCGCACAGGTGAAAAAAAGAAGTTATGTCCTTACCATAACTTTCCATGTGAGTGGTTCATCTCGCCTTTTTGTTCTTACATGTGGGTTCGGAGCCGATCCCTCAGCTCTGAGTCAGCCGCTTTTCAAGCTCAAACTCTCAGAGAAGCTTGAGACCTACTGTATATCCCATGATGCTCTACTGTAAATCCCCAGATCTAGTACGCTGCAACCAAAGACAGCCTACAAGAAGAAAAGAACTATAGTGCCTACCTATCTAGGTAGCTATAGGTTTGTAGAAGGAAGAAAAATAGTCTGTCCAAGAAGACAGGCTGACAAAACTCGACCAATCCACCAAGGCAACCATCTTTCTCAACAGGAGGGGGAAGGTGGGCGGGAATGTAAGAAAAAGCGAGATGAACAACTCACATGGAACGTTATGGTAAGGACATAACTTCTTTATGTGAAGTTGTTCTATCTCGCCATTTTGTTCTTACAAGTGGGTAGCGTCCCAAGCACCCTAATCCTGGGTGGCTCATGGGACAACATTCCTGAGCACAGTGGAACCAAAGGAAGCCCTGTCCCAGGAGGTCCTGTCCACTTTGTAATGAGTGATAAACGTGTGAGGTTTTAACCACGTGGCAGCTGCACAGATGGTATCCAAGGGCAAATGAGCTGCATGAGCTAATGACGTAGGAACAGCCCGGGTAGAATGGGCTTTGACGTTAGTCAGTAATGGCTGGTTAGTGGAGGAATAAATGAATTTAATGCAGTCAGAAAGCCACTTGGATAGTGATTTTTGATACTGCAGAACCTTTCTTATTCTCTGCGTAAGAGACAAAGAGTTGATCCAATTGTCTGAAGTCTTTAGTTCTATCCAGGTAGAATCTCAATTGTCTGTGTACATCAAGCTTGTGTAACATATATTGCAGTCTGTTGGTATGGTGTCTAAAGAAGGTTGGGAGCTCAATGGACTGATTTAAGTTAGTTTCTGAACAAACCTTGGGAAGAAAGGTAGGGTTTGTCCTGAGAGACACCCTATCAGGGTGAAAAATCAAATATGGGGGCTTGGAGGATAAGGCTTGAAGTTCAGAGACCCTACATGCGGATGTAATGGCTACCAGAAATATAGTTTTCCAAGACAGAAACTTCAAGTGACAGGATAAGGCAGGTTCGAAGGGGGCGAGCATCAATTGGGAAATTCCAGGGAGAGACAGGGTGTCTGATAAGTGGTCTGAGATGGTGGGTCCCTTTGAAAAAGGCCTTACATAGTCTATGGGACATGATGTTAGAACCGTTAAATCCTACATGAAAATTGGAAATAGCAGCCAACTGAACTCTTATGGTGGCAGCAGCTGCACCATCATGGAACAAAGAAGACAAGAACTCTAAGATGGTATGAATAGGTGCCACATAAGGGTCAATATCATGATGAGAAGCCCAGTGAACAAATCGTTTCCATTTGCTATTATATAACTTCCTGGTAGACAGTTTATGAGAGGAAACTATAATATGTTGGACCGCGGGAGACAAATCTTGAGACCTGGCTAATATGAGAATTGGAGCAGCCAAGCTGTCAGTTTTAGGGAGATGAGGGAGGGATGAAGAACTCCCGACGAATGAGTCAAAAGATCTGGCACTGGGTCCAGGATCCATGGTTCTTCCAATCGATACTTCTGTAGGAAGGGGAACCAAATCTGATGAGGCCAAGATGGGGCTATCAAAATCACAGTCCTTCCCAGACCTTTGGCTTTCTGTATAAATTTGGGAATTAGGGGAATTGGCGGGAAGGCATATAGGAGGCCCGGGGGCCAATCGTATAAGAGCGCGTCCCTCGGGTTGCTCCTGGGTGGGGGATAAAGGGCAAAGTAGCTGCTGCATTTGGCATTCATCGGAGATGCAAACAGATCGCAGCAAGGCTGGCCCCATCTGTGGAAAATCTTGTCCGCCACCTGTTGTTTGAGGGACTACTCGTGAGGCAACAGTATGGCCCTGCTCAGCTTGTCCGCTATCACGTTGGATGATCCCAGGATGTGCGTTGCTATTAGAAAGCATCTGGTGGATACAGCCCATTGCCAAATTCTTAGGGCCTCTTGGCATAAGGGATACGATCTGGTTCCCCCTTGCTTGTTGATGTACCAGACTACCGACATGTTGTCTGTCTGAAATGCAATTGTCCCTGGAGGAAGACAGTCGTGAAAGTGTTGCAACGCCAGGAACACCTCTCTCAGCTCCAGGACATTTATATGCAAATGTGATTCCATGCTTGACCAAGTACCTTGGATAGTCTTTTCCTGAAATAGCCTCCCCCACCCTATCAGGGAAGCATCTGTGGTCACTGTGGCTGTGGGTTGGGGAAGAACAAAGGGGCGTCCGACTACTAATTGGTCGCTGTTCAACCACCAGTTGAGATCCTTCTTGCAAAGATTTGCTAACAGAATCTCGTGTGACATGGGCAGTCGTTGGTAAGACCATTGTGTGAATAATAGCCACGGGAGTATCCGCATGTGCATGCTCCCTAACGGGACTGCTATCAGTGTGGCTGCCATTGTGCCTAATAGTTTCAGTATCTGGGACGCAGGAGCTTTGCTCTGGGTCAACAGACTGGACAATTGACTTTCTTGAGGCAACCTGCTCCTTGAATTGACGGTGTCTAGCTCTGCTCCTATAAAGGTAATACACTGCAAGGGTGATAACGCAGATTTTTTGAAGTTTAAGGTTATGCCCAACTGGGAACAAAGGTTGATAGTGTAGTCTCTTGCTTGGATGAGTTGATGCCTGGAGGTGGTGAGGAGCCAGTCGTCCAGATATGGAAACACCCGGAGTCCTAAACGTCTCAGGTGAGCCGTGACCACTGCCATACATTTGAACACTCTGGGGGCTGTGGTGAGACCAAAGGGCAGGGCTCTGAATTGGTAATGACTGGCCCCCAGCTGGAAACGCAGGTGATCTCTGGATGATCTGTCCATTTTGATGTGGTAGTAAGCATCCTTGAGATCTATAGAGCACATCCAATCGCCCATTTCTAAGAACGGAAGAATCGATTGAAGCGTGACCATCCGGAACTTTTCCTTCTTGATGAAGGTGTTGAGTTTGCTGATGTCTAATATGGGCCTCCAGTCCCCTGTTTTCTTTGGAACTAAAAAGAACCTTGAGTAAGTTCCGGATCCTATCTGGTCCACCGGGACTGGCTGGATGACTCTTTTGTCTAGCAGGTTTTGAATTTCTATGGCTGCTAGCTTTCTCAGACTGGGTGGAATGTAACCTCTGGCAATGATGCTTTTTACCCAAGAATCCATTGTAATGTTTAGCCAGGCATTTGGGTATAAAGCCACGCGACCCCCGACTGCCTCCAGAGAAGGACAGTCGGGCTTCCTTTCAGGAACGCTGATACAGCTTACCAGAGAACTGCTCCCTGTCACCCTGGTTTTGCGGACCGCCTCTGCCATTTGGACGGCGTCTTCCATTTCTACCCCCTCCTCTGCCCCTAGAGGGGGTATCCGTATGTGTGTTTTGGAAAGCTCCTTGGGGTTTTCGGAACCACATTTTCCCACTTCATTGCCCTTTGGGATACGGTCTAGTTGGAGTGGAAATACGGACTCCTACAGCAGACAGAGTCTTTCCTTCTTGTTCGCACCTAGTAAGCGTCTCCTTAACTTTAGGCCCGAACAAGGCGGAACCATCGAATGGGGTATTGACGAAGGAAGATTTGAAGGCTTCCGCAAAGGAGCAAAGTCGCATCCAGGACTGTCTCCGAAGAGCTATCGCTGAGCCTGCCGCCCTACTCGATCCATCGGCAGCACAGGAAATGAGTCGCATTGATGAGTTTACTATGGAATTGAGGGTGTTGAGTTGTGCAGTCACCTTCTCAGAAACTGCATCAGCTGTGTTACCCTGTAGAGTATCTCCCAGCTCTTTAAGGAGATCTCGTTGAAGGCGGGTAAAATGGGTCAGGTAGTTGAGCGATCTCATGGAAAATGCCGCAGAACTAAATATGCGTTTCCCATACCTGTCCATCATCCTAGAATCCCCATTAGGAGGATAGACAGAAGAAGAGGTTTCCGACATCTCTTTCTTTGTGGCTGCCGCCACCACCATGGCATCAACCGGGACTCCTTTGGTAAGAACGGCCTTGTGAGTAGGGGAAGTAATAAACTTGTTGGGCCTGCAAGGAACCGGTTCCACTGAATCAGGGGACTCCCATGCCCTTCGAGCAATCAGATCCATTAGTTCATCGAAGGGCGGGGTAACCCAGGAGGTGGATGGTTGAGACCCAAAGGCCTTCAAGAGTACCGACTCATCCTCAGTAGGGGCAAGGGACTGCCAATCACCCCTCTGTCTTAAGATCTCCAATATGTCTGCAAATGAGACATCCTCTGAAGGGGATCGTGGGGACCCTTCTGATTCATCCAAGTCGGTATCCGATGTCAGGGATTCCTGTGGGGAATCCAAGTGCCTCCTCTTGCACAGTCTCTTCCTATGTACTTCATCGGTGGGAGTGTCCGGTGAAGTCCCCATAGAGGAGGGGCCACCCAATGGGGATACCTGAGGCTCTGGGTTTCAACACTTGGAAGGGACCTGTGGGGAAGAGGTAGAACGAGGCCCTTTAGGGGGAGGGGAAGAAAGATTCGAGGAGGTAGTGGTCTTAGCAGACATGACCTTCCTCCTGGCATCGAAGGCACCAGAATCCTGGTCCGAGAAGTCTGTCGGCTCGAAGAGGCCGGCAGCTCTCCCCGAGCCAAGACCCCGCCGCTCCAATCCAGAGGACGGAGCCAAAGCCACCTGCACCGTAGCCCCAAGGGGAAGGGTCGGAACTGAAGTATCAGTTCGACTCTCCACCCCAGAGCCAGCGAGGGACTGTCGGCCCCAAGACTCCCAGGTTGGAACCGAGGAGATCAAGGTCGATAGAGCCGAGGGAGGTGGATCAAACCTCGGCTCCGAGGGCTCTACCAACATCGGTTCTAACTGCCCCGGCTCCGAAAGCTCGACTGGCTTCGGAGGAGGAGGAGAAGAAGTTAGGGCTGGAATTTCAGACTTCGAAGCCTAGTGGCTCGAAGCGGAAAGCATTTTGGCCAGGGCCAGGTTCTCTAACAGCCTCTTAACCATTCGGTCCAGGTCCACATCAGATAGCCTCAAAGAATGGGACGAGGGATGGGTCGCAGGAGCCAAAGACAGTACCGACTGAAGAATTGGAGACTGAGGAGTCTCCAATATCGGATCCACAACTGGGCTCCGAGGTAAAGGATCGATACATGGCTCCAAGGGCTGTGGAGCCGATGAATGAACCATACCAGAGGAGCTCGGAGCCGATGACTTGGGCTCCGAGGACCCCTTGGACGACTTCGACCCCTTCGAAGCCTTGGAAGAAAGGTCGGCCTTGTCCAATGAAGCCTAAAATTCAGGCTTCAGGAGTCCCTTATCTACCAGCTTCCTGCGCCTTTCCAAAAGAACCCTGTCGCTAAAGGAGTGGCAGATAGAGCACACCTCCTGCAAGTGAACAGAATCCAAACAGTACATGCAGGTGGAGTGGTTGTCTGTAACAGACATTTTTTGACCACACTCACACCTTTTAAATCCAGACTTTTGCTTTTCTGACATATTGTACAATATAAATTCAGGTCCCTGAATCTCAATACTAAGCCAAAGAAATAACAACACACCAGTATCTAAATTTTAACTATTATAGCTATTAACTATGAACTAAGCACTCTACAGGATATATATGTGTGTGTATATATATATATATATATATATATATATATAAATATATATATATATATATATATATATATATATATATATAAATATATATATATATATATATATATATATATACATATATATATATATATATATATATATACACACACACACACACACACACACACACACACATATATATCATCTTGAAAAAGCCCGTCATAGGAACGGGTGAAAGCGCTTGATTTATTCCTTGCTTTTCTTTGGATTTTACTACCAAGAAGTGTTTTACCTGCCGTGCATTTTTAACTGTTGGTTCACATTAAAGGTTTGTTCATTTTCAACGGAGAAGTATTTTTTCATTCTAAGACTTTTAAGAAGAAGTTTATTGGGCTTTGGTGCTTCTGCAACTTTTTTCCTGTTATATATATATATATATATATATATATATATATATATATATATATATACACACACACACACACACACACACATATATATATATATATATATATATATATATATATATATATATATAAAGTATTTTAAAGATGATACAGGAAAAAAATGCACACACACACAAGAGCTGACAGAGCCCTGTCACGCCCAAACAAGTAAGAAAGGCCTAAAAACCTTCAAGGAAAGACACTTCAAAAATTTCACTACATCTAAACTAACTAGACCCTAATACTATAGAGAAATCACATCTATTTTAACCATATAAAGATAAATTTATCCACAAAAATCTCTATAAATATAGAAAAATAAGTCACTGGCCCGAGCTTTCTCCGACGAGCTGTACATCTGTTGCAGTGGCAAACTAGATCTGGGGATTTACAGTAGAGCATCATGGGATATACACTAGGTCTCGAGCTACTCTGAGAGTTTGAGCTTGAAAAGCGGCCGACTCGGAGCCGAGGGATCGGTTCCGAACCCACGTGTAAGAACAAAACGGCGAGATAGAACAACTTCACATCAGCCCTTTCAAAAGCCAAAAACACAGCGTCAGTGGGACCAGATGGTGTCCCAGGCTGCGTCTTGCACGAACTACAGAATGAACTAACCCCGCCACCTAAAAACGCTGTTCAACCTCAGCCTCTCTACAGGCTACGTGCCCATAGAATGGTGCACAACAATGGTTATTCTTCTCCACAAAGGAGGGGCCACAAGTGACCCTGGTAACTATTGCCCTGTAAGCCTGACTAGCCTGGTCTGCAAGGCTATGGAGCGCATCATCATGGAACTCATTAACAATGGCATTGGGAACCTCCAAACACTTGCCCTGACCTAGTTTGACTTTGTTAAGGGCAGATCATGCCTACTAAATCTGGTTGACTTCTTCGAGACAGTCACCAAGGCCATAGACGAGGGAAAGGTGGTTCACACAGCCTACCTTGACCTTGCCAAGGCTTTCAACACCATTCCCCACTCGGGTATTACAGAAAAACTCACCAGCCTGAACATAAACCCCTACGTCACGAGATGGGTTGCCAACTGGCTTACAGACAGAACTCACACAGTAAGAATAGCGGGCTCCAGGTCCGACTCTCAACCAGTCACAAGTGGTGTCCCGCAAGGCTCGGTCCTGGGACCCCTACTGTTCAGCATATACTTCTCAGAAGTACAGGCAAACACAGGAGGACTATGGCTAACCATGTTCGCCAATGACTGCAAACTGGGAGCCATAATTAACTCTCCGGCTGACACAGACATCCTCCAATAGGGCCTTACTGAGACGGACACCTGGTGTCAAAGTCATGGCCTCAAGCTAAATGCCAAAAAATGCATAGTCATCCCATCCGGGAAAAACAAAACACCCACGAATTACCACATAGGTGGCAGCCCCCTTAATACAGAAGAGGTAATAAGAGATCTGAGGACCCAGGTAAGATTTTCTCACCATAAGCAAACAACTGGTTGGATGTGGCAGATGTACAAGATCACTGCATCCTATCCACCTCTGATGGGGGTAGTGATAAAGGTAGCATTTGTAGGAACCAGATGGTCCAAGGTGTCATCACGAGACATTAAGGAAATATCTGGGTCCAATAGGACAGCAGAATTCTTGAGCTTTGCTTTTCTAGACTTCTTTGACATCAGAGAGACACTGGAAGACGAGGACTCAGAAGCCATTTTCCCTTGGTCAAGTTCATTAAGTTTTTTATTCTCAAGGTAAATTTCAACAAAGACAAACAGCTATGTAGAATCTTAGGTACAAACAAATGACAACTGTATGTATAATTGTTTTCACTGCCTAAGCAAAAAAGACAGTTTGAATGATGATCTCTGTGAAGAATTTGTGTACCACAATCACATTGTCCTCTCTTTGATGATACATGCAAAACTTTTAAGCACAAATACTACAAAAGAGGAAAGGTCCCCAACAAGGATACTTATCTGTCTAACAGCAGAGGAAGAGGTACAAACTGTATGGCTGACAGACTGATGCTGAAGCGATAGTTCAGAACTTGAGTTGGTGGTAAGAAAGTTATGAGATAATTTGTGCTCATATTTCCCTTATGTACCTCTTGCCTCCTTTTGGATGAGGTTACACATCAGAAGTATGTGCAAGAAGAAGGAGCCTAGGCTTTGGTATGCTGGCCTGATGTAGCACACACCGGATCCTAACCCACCAGACTGAATCTATCCCTAGCTGTCAAGAGCCGAGGCACCAAGGGGAAGGGACGGATCTAACAAAGCTGGAGCTGGAGCCAACCCCCCCACAGCTGGCGCCAACATCTCAGATCCAAGACCCGATTAAGTCCATAGAATCTTGCTTCAGACTGCAGGTCCCAGATCCAACTAGGTTTGCCCTGGGGTTCTCTTTTGCTCCATGCGATTCCCACTGCTGGTGTGATTCCTTTTATCTGGTCTCTTCCTTCTTATCAGCTCTGAAAGTTGTAAATCCAAAAAAGTTGACTTCTTAACATTACAAGTAGTCTTAATTTTTCAACATTTCATCTGTTGTTCTCAGAAAAGAGGAAATAAGAGTTCTTAATAAAGGACTTTTTATACCTGCTAAAAGTGTAGTACTGAGCGAAGTTTTATTAGATTTGAGACTTTTTTGAGAAATATGTCTCTGGAATCTATTTATGGTAACGCACAGTCCCAGGATGCCACATTTAAAAAAACAAGTCATTTTGTTTCAGTTAATGCACCCCTGGCTGATGTTTTTCTTAGAGTGTGTGTGCAAGATATTAGAGAAGCACTGAGTTGCAAACATAAGAAAAATTTTTTTACAACTTGACTGAGACTGAATTTCATGATCTTTATGAATTAATATCATTTGAACATTTGCAGGTTCAACCAGCTGATAAAGTGGGTGGGACTGTGCTAATGGGCATTGCCAAATATTTAGAGAGTATGATTAGTATGCTGAGTGATGTCTCTACTTACCAGAAACTTATTAATGTAAATGTTAATGTACTTTTGAATGATATACAAGTGAGTTTACATGAATTGCTTATTTATGGAAGGCACAATTGGGAGAGAGATATATGAATACTTTTTATTTCAGTATCCCACTATACTGATTACTTATGAGCTCACAAAAGTGCATAAATGTTTAAGAGACCCACCCATGAGACCTATTGTTTAGGGGGTCTATACTGAATGCTGGAACATTCAAAATTTCGAGTCTCATATGGACAACACCATATGATCGGATTTTTGAAGGTTCGAACATTGTAATGGAGATCTCAGTACAGTACAGTGCGGAATGGGAAGATTTCCCTTTTCTACACTGTAGTGCAATCTCGGAGGTGGTATATTTAAGGATAGGGGGATGTAGGGGTGCTGGCGGGCTTGCCCCCCTGCTTAAAACCTTCAGGTAGGTGTTTTGTGTAGTTTATTTTTTTTATTAGCTATTCAAACTTTTGAAAGTTCGATCATATTGTGTCGATCATATGAGAGTCGAACTTTCAAACTTTCGATTATCTAATATAGACCCTTGTTTAGGGTCATGGGTGGGCTACTGAACTGCACTCCATTTTTGTTGAGAAAAGGTTAAGTTCAGTGGTTTATAAAGTAGTCAATGTACTGAGAAATACAAAGCATTTTCTTTCGTTGTTGTATAATTGGTCAACCAACTTTAATGGAACTGATTTGTTGCCTGTAACCATGAATGTGATATCACTGTTCACAGTGATTCCTAATGGTACTGGTATTGACTTTGTTAGATTTTTTTCTGCCTGATCATACAGGATATAGTACTGTACAGATACAATTGTTATGCTCTTTACTTGACATTATATTGCAGCATAATTTTTTTGTATTTGATCATCAGCTTCATGTACCGAAAGTAGGAGTTGCTATGGGCACAATGTGTGCCAACAGCTATGCTAACTTAGTTATGGCTTACTGTGAATCTCTGTATGTGTTGGCTGACCAAAATATTTTTCATTGGTTCTTCCCCTTTTATACTCACTTTCTGGATGATGTATTTTTTTATTTGCAGAGGTCCAAAAGGTATGCCAATAGATTTTTGTGGAGTATTTGCAGAATACTACAAGCTTTCCTAGTTTCACTGTGAAGTACTCAAATGAAATAGATTTCTTGGATGTTCCTATCTGTAAAACTCACACAGATCTGAGTACAACTTTATATAAGAAGCCTTGCAAGAAAGTGAATATCTTACATAGACGACGCACGCACCCATGTTTTGTCCACAGAAATGTGTCAAAAGGACAGTTTTATAGGTTATCTAGGTTATGTTATGATGATGGTGACATGATGAGATCTTTTGCCCAGCAGAAAAATGATTTTCTGTTAAAGGGCTATACAGAAGGAGACACTGATTTAGCACAGAAGGAAGTGTTGAGATATAGGTCTGCATCTACCAGACCTTACCTTTTTTTTCTGATAGAACTAATGATGTTGTATCAATAACCAGTGCAGACATGAATAAGGTTAGGTTTTCCTTTACTTATTCTAATGCTGTTGGTATTGTCTGTGATATAGTGAAGAAGAACTGGCATATTCTCACTGCTGATGAGAAATACAAAAATGTTTTGGGTAATACTCCTAATTTTTGTTTTAAGAGCAGCCAGTCCTTTAAACAGTTACTGTGTTATAAACCAGCAAGGAATAAGAATGAACTGCTATCAAGCCGGAAAAGGATGTATCCATGTAAATCTTTTAACACATGTAAGTATGTGAATAGTAATAAAAGTTACAAGAATATTGTGACTGGACGTATTTACCAATTTAACTTTTATGTGGACTGTAAAAGTTCAAATTTAGTGTATCTTTCTGTCTGCAAGGTTTGACTGTTATTATGTTGGTAAAACAAATAGAGCCCTAAGAGGCAGGATACGTGAACATAATAATTATATCTCTAAGAAAGATGTTAAAAATGGCCTTGCTAGGCATGTTGTAGTTACTGATTCTACCCACAGATTTATGTTTCTGGTACTAGAGTTAATTAAACCTAGTATTAGAAGAGGTTACATTAAAACTAAGACTGAATGTGTAGAGACAAAATGGATTTTAGAACTGCATACTGATTATGGGAAAGGTTTAAATGATTCTGCACCTTTAAGACCTATGGTGAGATCTAGGGCCTGACCTCACCAGATTTAAAAGTGAGTACTTAAGAAATGTTTTAACCTTTGTGTATTAGACCTGAGGAAGCGCCTGTGACAGGCATGAAAGCTCTCATGTTTTTATTGTTTTTCTGTAGTTTTAATAGTTGTTTTAATAAACGTGAGTTCTAGTGGTATTTCTGCTGTAGGATGGATATACCTTAACCATTATGCCAAGTCCACCACTCATTTTATTCCAAATCCACCACCCGCCTTTTTTATGCCAAACCCACCTCCTGTAAGATCCAGAGTCCAGAGGTGGTGGATTTTCACCCCCTTTGACAGAGTTTCCTAAACAAAGTCTGATATGTCTGTGGTTACAGACTAAGTAAAGGCCGGAAGTGAAAAAAGGAAAACTGGTTTGAGAGGCAACTGATTCCCTCACTGGAGTAATTATTTTTTCACAACCCGAGAACTGGAATCTGAAATGAAAGGTGGTGTTGGTGTTGAGTCCAAACTGATATGACAAACAACTGAATTTTCCTCATGTGAAGCCTGACCAAAGAAATCATGAGAACAGAAGAGACCATGGCACCACTTCTGAATTCTGAAATATTCCCTAGCAGATGTCATAGTCTGGCTGAAAAATATCAGATTTTACTCTATAATATTCCACTTTGTCCTGAGGGAGAAAAGCCGTCATGGGAGCATGTATCTATTAGACATCCCAGAGACAATATCCTGTAAGATGAAATAAGATAAGAATTCACCTTGTTCACCTGAAAACCCAGGCTGAGAAACACTCTTTACTCAAGCCAGAGATTCTTGACAACCTGTGAAAGAATCTGCAAAAATCAGGCTGATGTATAAATATAGAAAATGTTGAGTGACCTGCAACCTGTAATGGCCTATTGTAGTTGCCAGGCACTTTACAAACACGCTTGGATCTGCTGACAAACCAAAGACAAGACAGAAAACTGAAAAAGTAAACCAGAAAAATGCAAAAAGTATCTTGGATCTTTGAGAAATGGAATGTGATGATAATCTTATAAATCCAGAGTTACTACAAAACTGAGAGGTGGAATGATAGGTATCAAAGACTGTACAGAAAGTATTTTGAATTTCAAAACTCTTGTGTGAAGGCTTAGGAGAGAAAGGTCTAGGATACAATTCCAAGTTTCTTCTTTCTTGAACACCAGAGATATTCTTGAATAAAATGCTTTCCTTCTTGAATTTGTGGGAACAGGTTCTATGACCCCCTGAGATAGCATCCATTCTATGATAGAGTGAACAGGGAAGTCTGAGTGGAAGGCTGCAGAGGAATGCTTTGAAAAGCAGGAAGGACATCCTGCTGCCAACTGTAGTCTTTTTGAATTATTCTCAGTACCCAAATTTCTGAAGTTATCTGGTGCCACAAAGGCAAGGGAAGACCTAGACGTTGGGACAGCTTTACAGGATAACCAGCATGAGAAGTGGAAAAACACAGAGGGACACGATAATCAGTCTATTTTACTGGACTGTGTGTTATGGAAGGACCTTCTTTTCTAGTTTCAACCTCCCTGTCATTGCTTTTTGAAGTTTTGTTTGCCTGTGCTTGTAGGGAATGCTTATTCTGTTTCTTGAAAAGGAGCCTGAAATGGAAGAAATGCTTTTATTACACTTAGGAATGGAGGGTTGAAAAATCTAAAAAAAATCCTTGAATAAACGTTCCCCTTTCATCAAACCTTTCAAACAACCTCAGCAGAGGAAGGACCAAATAACACCTATTTATCCAGAGGAGCAAATAAGACATCAGCTTTGACATTCTCTGGCAAATTCTCAGAATCTATTCAGTCAAATCTTCTCAACACTGATCCAGGGGCAGCTGCATCAGAGAGTCTGGTTACCCAAGACACAGAAGATAGTAAGGAATTCAAAAATATCTTAGAAGGAAGCTCAACAATTAATTTTTTTATATTATCAAAGGAAGCCAACAGAAACTTAAACATGTGAAGGCCAAGGTGGAAGAAGTATAAACTTTCTTCCCAAACCTGTCAAGGGTTTTCTCCAGCTTGACAAAAGGAATACGGTTAGCTGCTGTAAGAAGTTTGGCAGAAGCTGATTTGACATAGAAATTACGGCAGTCTAAACAGGTTAGAAAAAACAAAGAATTTATGAGTCTGAGGCATCATATATAATTTATCAGACTTTCCTGGAGTAGGTGGCTGACTGTCAGGTAAACTGCTAGCTGCAAAAAAAAAAATAAAAATTCTCTAAAGTTGGCAACAAGAGAAGAACAGCTGGAGCTTGAGGAATGTCCACCTGTAACAAATCAAATTATACTTGCTGGGATACTGGTATTTCTTTTTGTTCCCACTGAAACAAATCCTTCATCCTGGTAATAGTATCAGAAAGAAAATAACTCTTCATGAGGGGAGCGTGAAGATAACTCATTAAACTCCGATTCTCCCATTCCGTAGGAGTGGGACCTTGAGAAATACAGTCTAAAAACAGTTCCTGTCTCAGAATAAGAGTCAGAATCTGAGAGAGTGGAAAATCTTTTTCTTTTTAAGTGAGGGGAAGACAGCATTTAAAGACTGAAAGACTAAATAAATCTTTAGCAAAGCCCCACCAATCCTCCTTATCTGCATAAGAAGGATAAATATGTAAAGTTTGATTTTATGTTTTATTTTTTTGCTGGAAGACACCTCAGAAAAAGAGCATTCTGAAGGATGGCCCATTGCCTACAAATGAAGCTTCTCACAGTGGCTTATCAAAGAAGAATGCCCTGATGCCAATGAGAGTAGTTCTCCCGTACCCAACAAGGGCAGCTGAGCAGTCACAGATGATGTGCCTGCCTCCCTGTCCTTAGTAGCTTCTTGAGGAGCAGCAAGAGAGGGTCCAAAAGTAATAAGGAACACAAGATGTCTACAGCATAATCACCTATTAATGGCTTAGATAGAGAGGAGACCAGAGTAAAGACCAAAGCCTGCTGGATATTTTTTTCTTCTTCTTGAGGCTCAGGAAGGGATCAATAAAGTTATCAGGACTCAGGTCCATGTTCTGGCCACAGAGTCTCACAGGTGGATAGTGGAACCTTAAAGAATCGGTCTTGCCTCATCACTAAAGAATAACTTTTTGATATTAACTTTTTGAGTGACAACCACAAAACATTTAGGCCCAGCCCCTTACAACACCTTATTGCATAAACACCACACTTTTTCTCACAGAAAATGATAATTAATAAGGGAATCTCAACAGGGATCTAGGACTGCCTGACAGGCAAAAAAAGTGTCTGACAAGCACTTAGCAGAGCCTAGATGAGTCAGAAAAAAAAACCACTCTGACAGGAAAATTAGGTTTTGAGACAATTTTTTTTAATGCCAATGCCCAAAACCAGCCCCAACTACAAACGTGTGGAAAAGTTAATTTCTCTTTTACAAAAAATACAGATTTTTAAGGGATTCCCCTCAGAGAATCATGACAGAAAATGTAAAAACATGAAGTAAAACTTTTAGTAACAACCACTAAAAAGACCAGACCTTGCCTCAAAAAAGAAGTTATGTACTTACCATAAAGTTCTATCTTTGTTGTCCATTTTCATTTTTTCTCAACAGATAGGTTCAGATCCAATCCTTGGATCCGACTCAGCTGTTGCTATAGCTCGTGGCCACCTAAAAGCCCTTCAGCTCCTCCCAACCCACAATGCACCAACCCGTAACATACCTCAGATCTTTTTTGCTAAATGATATAAGGTAAGAAATATTAATATAATATTCCTGACAGAAGAAGCCATTATCTGAAGCTTAACATAAGGCACAGTGGTGTCCTTATAAACTCTCATTCTTCCAGAAGTCCATAATGACAAAGGATGAGGGTTGGTGGGTGGGGAGTAGAGGAAAGATGAAAATGGACAACACAGGTGAGTACATAACTTCTTTATCTGATGTTGTCAATTTTCATTCATTCATCAACAGACGAGACAGAATTCCCAGCTACCTGAAATCCAGGGAAGACTCTAAGGAAGGATATGCCTGAGCATGGATGAACCAAAAGCAGCTCTTCCCCTGGAGACCAGATCTAGTTTGTAATGAGTAATAAAGGTATGAGGATTAGCCCAAGTTGCAGACGCACATATGTTTTTTAAACAAAGTTACTGTAGAAACACAAGCAGGGCATTCTTGTGAGAACGAGAACACCATAATTAACAACTTAAAAATATTTGACATTAAATTGTTTAATTTGTTATTAAATTTTTTAAGTTTAAAAAGCTTCAGATTGAAATTCAGTATCTTACTGAATGTATCAAAAGGAAGCAGGTCCCAAAGGGACTTCGACAGTGGCGTTTTCCCACTGGTATTATTTTAAACTCTACGTTCCACAAAGAATTGTTGAACTTATTTGACCAACAAGGACTTGAATTAATTGAATGTTTGTTAAAAAATTATCAGAAGCAAATAGACTGTTTACAGAACAAACTAACAGACTTGGATAATGCTATCAGGTCGGACAAGGATTTTCAAAGATACAAATTTGACTTTTACGCATTTTTTCTAGTTTAGATAATGCATTGAACAAAATTAGAGAGAATAAAATTAAAAAATTGAACAGGGATTCGCTAGCATATAACAAGGGTTTGGCTTACCCCTTGCCCCCTTCTAACCCTGTGAATGATGTAAGGAATAGTTCAAGTGTAATTGTTGATGTTTGTGGCGATAATTCTCATTTTGAACTTGATAATAATTGTATTGACCACAATAATGTTGACAGTATGAATAGAAATGTCGGCTCTCCGGTTAGAAGGAGTGAAAGGCTAGCTAATAGGAATGCCAATAGTGATTCCAGTTCTAACTTTCACCAACAGCAGGGTTTTCAGAACCAGAGGAATTCAAACAACGCAGGACAGCAACGTGCCCCTCGTTTTCAGAATCAGAAAAGGAAGTTTCAGAACAGGAGGAAGAGATAACCTCTTTGGGTCCTCGTGGTGAAATTTCAGTTGGGACTCTTAATGTAGTAGATTCTGTGGCTGTTATAACTAATGCTACCAAGGACTTTACAATTTTTAATTATTCCTCTTTTGAACCTGACCCATTGCTTGTGGACATTTTGGCAAAAGGTCTTTCATTCGTTCCTGCATTTAGGAGCAATATTGCTAGGTCCTTGATTGACCTAAAGACTTTTACTAGAAAATTAAATTTGAATGTGATGTTTGGTAATACTCCTAGTCTTATTAAAGATTTCAAAGTGGCTAGCATTTTTAACCCACCCTTACATCCTTCTATTTCACTTTTTGAAAAAATTTGTGAGAATGACTTTAGAAGTTTATTAAATGTACATTATCCAGTTAATTCTTTGGATGACAGTCTTACTTTCAGGAAAAAGATGCTTTGAATAGCCTAAAGTTTGCTAACATACGAATATGTAAACCAGATAAAGGGGGTGGTTTGGCCTTTATGGATAAGGCTGATTATACAACTAATATGTTGCTTGTTTTGGACAGTGCAGCTTGTGTATGTGTTTCTCTTAATGAAATTAATGGAGCCTATCGTAAACTTAAAGGTTTCATTAATGACTTATTCATTGAAGGCTGCATTGACATTGACTTATTTAATTTTCTTAACATTACACACCCAGTTATTCCTACATTATTTGGGTTGCCAAAAGTCCATAAGAATTTAAATAAACCCCCTTTTCGTCCTATCATCGATGGTAGGCAATCTATCATTCATTGACTGTAAACTAAAAGATTTACTAAAAAATCAAAAATAAATTTGCAAGGATTCCTGGGCTTTTTTGGATTCTTTAAATAGTTTTCCTTTTGATGAAGATTTTAATTTTTTTACCATCAATGTTTGTGACTTGTACACTTGTATACCACAAGACCTTGGATGTGAATGGGTTAGGGATTTTATGTTGGACCAAAAAATGGATGGGCATGTTATTGATTTGGTCATATACTTACTGGAACTTGTTTTAGCTAACAATTATTTACTTTTTGAATCTAAATTCTATTTGCAACAAACAGGTGTAGCCATGGGATCTCCCTGAGGTGCAACCTTTGCCAATACAGTAATGGCATTTTGGGAAACACATTTTTTATTTAAAGACCCTGTTTTCCAGAGTAAGGCTGCTTTATATACCCGTTATTTGGATGATATTTTTATTCTTTGGAAGGGTGATAGACATTCCGCAGCATCATTTATTGAAAAAGTTACTGATTTTACTGATTTCTTGGATTTCACTTGGGACTTTCAAGAAAACGAGACTTCATTTTTAGATGTAAAATTAGTCAAAAATTTTGTTTTACACACATTTACATCTAGGATTTTTCGAAAACCCACTTACTCAAATGCATTCCTCCATTTTTCTAGCTGCCACCCCTTCCATCAGAAGAAGGGAGTTGTTAAGGGACAACTAGTTAGGGCAGCTAGGATGGTAACTTTAGATGAAGATTTTAGGATGAGTGTAGTTTATTAAGGGACATGTTTATGAAAAGAGGTTACCCTATTAACTTATTGGATGAACTCATTTTTGAGGTTACATCTAAAAGAACATATGGTTACTTTAAACCAATTCTAAGTTATGTTATTTCATCTGGAAATGAGAATCTTGAGTGTGTTAATGATATTATGGATCCACCTAACACACTGATTCCTTTAACACAGCAATTTGAGCATGAAAATAACAATAACTTTGGAAATTTGGGTTTTATTACCACTTTTTCTAAGGATGCTCCCTTTTTGAGGGATATCATTTTCAAGAACTGGTACTTTTTAGTCGAGGATAGTACAACAAGAAATTATGTGGGTGAAAGGCCTCTTGTAATTTTTAAAAAAAGGTAGGAACTTAAAAACTATCCTTGAAACAGTAAATTATAAATGTCACCGCCCACATTGTGGGATGTTTAAATGTGGATCATGCCGTTGGTGTAAGTTTATATGTGTTACGAACATGTTTATGATCAATAAGAAAAAATATTACTTAACGGATAAGTACAACTGCAACACAAGAGGGGTGGTCTACTTGGCATTATGTCAGAATTGCCTGTCTTCCTATGTTGGCAAAACTGATAGAGTTTTTAAAAATCGAATTTATGAACATTTTTACGCCATTTCTAAAGCAAATATTACAAATGCCCTGGCTAGACATATTTTGGCCTTTCCCACACATGAATTTTGTTTTTTAATCATTGATAGGGTTGTTGAAAATATTAGGGGAGGTCCGACTTCCTTGCAACTTGAGGAGAAAGAACTTTTATGGCAACTTAGGTTGAACGCTTCAGTTTCACCTGGATTGAATGACACTATTTCTATCATGAGTGTTTTGAAACTGAAGTCTTTATGTTGATAACATTTATTATTGTATTTTTGTAGTCAATTATTTAAATATTCTAACTTCTATATATATTTTATGCATATATTTGTAGTGTTTAGGATTTTATTTAAAGTTTTGTTCAATGTGTCTATTGTGTAGTTGGATATCTTATTTTGAGGCATGTCTTTTATTTTGATGTTTAATGGGACTTTTATTGTGACTTTTTTCTTTGAATGGGAAATGATGTCACTTCTTGAATGCTTATTTAAATGGTTTATTTCCTGTATACTTTTGTCTGAAGAAGTTTATATATTTTATAAACGAAAGCGCTAACTTTATATTTATTTCTGTGTCCAGAGTGGTATTTTCTCCTTACATATTTCATTCAGTTTTTGTTTTGCACTCGTTTGTCTAAGGAAGGATATGCCTGAGCATGGATGAACCAAAAGCAGCTCTTCCCCTGGAGACCAGATCTAGTTTGTAATGAGTAATAAAGGTATGAGGATTAGCCCAAGTTGCAGACGCACATATGTTGTCCATGGAATGCCTAGATAAAAATACTGATGAGGTTGCCATGGATCTAGCTGAGTGGGCTCTTAAAGGTTTTGGTAATGAGATACCCAATTTACTGCAGACAAAGGATATATAGTCAGTAAGCCATCATGCCAAAGTTACCTTTGTAACTGATTTACCTATTCTGGAGTTTGCAAAAGAGATAAATAGTTAATCAGATTTTCTAATTTGGTTCTATAGAGGTAGAAACGTAATTATTTATGAACATCTAACAGGTGTAACATATACTCTCCTTTGCTTTCAAATTTTGGAAAGAAGACAGGCAGATTAATGGATTGGCTGATGTTGGACTACAACACCACCTTAGGAAGGGCAGAAGGGTTGTTTCGTAGTGTTACTCTATCCCTATGAAAAATCAAGTAGGGAAGTATAGGACAATGCTTGAAGTTCAAAAATTCTTCTGCTGAGGTAATGGCCACTAGAAAAATTGTTTTCCAGGTCAGGAATTTACAATCACATTTTGCGGCTGGTTCAAAGGGGAATGAAGTAAGGTCTGCGGTACTAAATTCAAGTCCCAAGGGGCTTTATAAGGTGGTTTCAACAGAAAAGTGCCTCTCAAGAAGCCTTTACAAAGCTTAAATTAAGTAAGGGAAGAATTTCCATATCCAATGTGGAAGTTAGAGATTGCTGCCAACTAGACTCTAATGGTTGAGGAGCTAGCTCCTTCATTGAAAATTGTCGCCAAAACTCAAGGACACTTTGTACAGGGGCTGAAAAGGGTCAATATGTTTCTCATAAGCTCAAAAAAAAGACGTTATGTACTTATCATAAAATTCCATCTGTGTTGTTTATTTACATTTATCCTTGACATACGGGTTTGGGTCTGATATCAGAACTGACTCAGCCGGTACCACAGCTCGTACAGGCCAAAATCTCTTGACCTTCACCACTACCCACAATCCTTCTCTCCCAGTTACCTCAGATCAAGTTTGCAGATTAAATATCAAAGTCATAGATAAGGAGGCCTTAATGGAAACCATATCTGCTATGCCTTAATGATTACAATAAGTTATTTGTACATTATTCGTTCCACCAAAGGGTCTTCAAAGGCTGGGGGATAGAGGGAGGGGAGTCAAGGATAAATAAAAATGGACAACGCAGATGGAACATTATGGTAAGTACTTAACTTCTTTATCTGATGTCAATTTTCATTTTATCCTTGACATATGGGGCAGAATCCCCATCTACCTTAGACTTTGGGAGGGCTCATGGAAGGACATTCTTGAGCACCACTGAACCAAAGGATGCTCTTCCCCTAGAAACCAAATCCAATTTGTATTGAGTAATAAATGTATGAGGAGAAGCCCATGTTGCTGCACATATATCATCCATTGAAGCCCTTGACTGGAAAACTGCTGAAGTGGCTACAGATCTTGTAGAATGTGCCTTAACAGGCCTAGGCAAATCAATTTTCTTCTTGTTATAGATGACAGATATACAATCCTTAAGCCATCTGCTAAGGTCACCTTGCTGACTGGTTTACCAGACTTTGCACCTGAAAAGGAGACAGATAGTTGGTCAGATTTTCTTATGTCTTTCGTTCTGTGAAGATAAAAACATAATTGTCTGTGAACATCTAACAAATACAAACAGTATTCACCTTTGTTTGTAAACTTGGGAAAGAATACTGGTGAAATAGAAGTTATGTAACTACCATAACGTTCCATGTTAGTTGTCTTCATCTCGCCTTCTTTCTTGCTTGTTGGGATCGGAGCTGATCCTCGGCTCCAACTCGGCCATCTTCTATAGCTCGAGAGCTGTTTACTGGCTTGAGGCTACCCCTTATCCCATGATGTCTAGCGCTAGCTACCCAGATCTCGTTTGAAATAGCTAACTCCAGCCATAGCTATAGAATGAAACCCCTCCAAACAGAGGGTTAAACCTACCTGTCATAATCTCTAAGTCAGTAGAGGAAACAAACCAGAGAACACTCAGCCAGTGAAACCTGAACTCCTCTCGGTCCAATAGGACAGGGGGATGGATGGGGGGACGCAAGAAAGAAGGCGCGATGAAGACAACCAACATGGAACGTTATGGTAGGTACATAACTTCTTTATGTTAAGTTGTCTATCTCGCCTTCGTTTCTTGCTTGTTGGGACAGCATCCCTAGCACCTACGATCCTGGGCGGCTCATTGGAACAGACTCTTCAGAACAGTGGAACCAAAGTTAGCTCTACTCCTGGAGACCATGTCTAACTTGTAATGAGAAATAAAGGTATGAGGATTTGCCCACGTGGCAGCGGCACAGATAGAGTCCATGGGCAACCTAGACTGGAAGGCTACAGAGGTGGCCAGAGCCCTAGTAGAATGACCTTTCGGTCTGATAGACAACTCTTTGTTTCTTAGTTGATAGATCAAGGTAATAATGTGAGACAACCACCTGGACAGGGTCACTTTGGAAACTGGAAGACCTTGTTTGCCCCTAGCATAGGAAAGGAAAAGTTGGTCCAACTTCCTTATATCCTTCGTTCTATGCAGGTAAAAACGCAATTGTCTATGAACATCCAAAAGGTGTAATTTGTATTCTGCCTTGTTGGTGTGGTTAGGGAAAAACACAGGAAGGTCTATAGATTGGTTTAGATTATTTTCTGAGCAGACTTTCGGAAGGAAGGAGTGATTAGTTCTCAGAGCAACCCTGTCCTTATGAAAAACTAAGTACGGAGGACGAACACTTAGTGCCTGAAGTTCCGAGACACGTCTGGCTGAGGTAATAGCTACCAGAAAGAGAGTTTTCCAAGATAGAAACTTAATGGAGCAGGATGCTGCTGGTTCAAAAGGGGGCATAATCAAGGAGTTTAGTACCAAATTAAGGTCCCAAGGAGGAAGGGGATCTCTCACTGGGGGCCTAAGGAGAGTAGTCCCCTCTGAGGAAGGCTTTACACAGCTTATGAGACATAATGTTTAGATTAGAAAACCCAACATGAAAGTTAGAGATGGCCGCTAGTTGAACCCTGATTGTGGCAGAAGTGGACCCAGAATGAAAAAGCTCTGTTAGGAACTCCAAGATTTCGTGAACTGGGGCTGGAAAGGGATCTATGTTCCTAGCCTCTGCCCAACAAGAGAAACGTTTCCATTTGCTAGCATAAGTCTTCCTAGTAGCAGATTTGTGAGAGGAGACAATAATCTCATGCACGGCCGGGGAAATGCTGGGAAGTCTGGCTAGGGTTGGAATTGGATCAACCAAGCTGTGAGCTGGAGTGTTTGGAGGGATTGATGCAGCTCTCCTGATTGATGAATCAGCAGGTCTGGAATAGGATCCAGAGTCTAGGGCTGCTCGAGGAGGTAATGGTGCAGGAAAGGAAACCATATCTGTCGAGGCCAGTAGGGGGCAATGAGGATCATTTTGCAACCCAACGGAATAGCTTTCTGTATGAGTTTGGGTATAAGAGGGAACAGCGGGAAGGCATAAAGAAGTCCCTGAGGCCAATCGTGGACTAGAGCGTCTCTGGGAGGGTAACCGGGAAGCGGTAAAAGGGAGAAGTAGTTGCTGCATTTGCTGTAGAAGGGGGTGGCAAACAGATCGCAGCAAGGCCGTCCCCATTTGCAGAAGATCAGATCCGCAATTTCCTGATTCAAAGACCACTCGTGATGCATGAGAATAGCTCTGCTTAGCCTGTCCGCTATGACATTGGACTTCCCAAGGATGTGCATCGCAATCAGAAATCGTTGGGAGGAAATCACCCACTGCCAGAGTCTGAGTGCTTCTCGACATAGGGGGTAGGACCTGGTTCCGTCCTGCTTGTTGATGTACCACACCACTGACATGTTGTCCATTTGAATTGCAATGATCCCAGAAGGGAGAGAGTCCTGGAGGGCTTGTAAAGCTAGGAGCACGGCTCTCATCTCCAAGACATTTATGTGCAGATGGTACTCGTGAGGCTGCCAAGTGCCTTGGACTGTCCTGCCCTGATAATGCCCCCACCCCCATCCCCACCCCCACCCTATCAGTGAGGCATCCATGGTCACTGTGGCAACCGGAAGAGGCTGGATGAATGGTCTGCCCTGAGACACTAGTGGGGAGACCATCCACCAGGAAAGGTGCCTTTTGCATGTTTCTGTAATCATGATCATGTGAGACATGGGGAGCTGTTGAAAGTACCACTGTGTCAACAGAAGCCACTGAAGAATTCTCATGTGAAAACGGGCCAGAGGTATCAGAAGAATTGCCGCTGCCATACAGCCCAGAGTTTGAAGGACCAACCTGACTTGTACCCTTTTGCATTGCATGAGGATATGAACTTGCTGCCGAACTGTGGCCACCCTGTCTGGCGCTAGCCTTGCGGACATACTTCTTGTATCTAAATATGCTCCTATATAGGTAATAGATTGACAGGGCAATAAGGCAGATTTTTCGAAATTTATAGTAATGCCTAGCTGGGCACAAATTGTAATTGTATAGTCCCTTCCTTGAAGGAGTTGATGCCTGGAAGTAGCAGTAAGGAGCCAGTCATCTAGATATGGAAACACCTGGAATCCTCGACGCCTCAGGTGAGCCGTGACTACTGCCATGCATTTGGTGAACACCCTGGGGGCTGTGGTGAGACCAAAGGGCAGAGCTCTGAACTGGTAATAACTGGCTCCCAGCCGGAAGCGAAGGAACCTCCTGGAGCGCCTGTCCATTTTGATGTGATAGTACGCATCCTGAAGATCTACTGAGCACATCCAATTGTCCTGACCCAAAAAGGGTAGAATGGACTGTAGCATGACCATCCGAAACCTTGTTCTTTGAACAGACTTGTTTAGTCTGCTGAGATCCAATATTGGTCTTCAGTCCCTTGCCTTTTTTGGTACCAAAAGAACCTTGAGTAAGTTCCGGATCTGTGTTGGTCTGTCGGGACTTCCTGGATGACTCTTTTTTCTAGCAGTCTTGAAACTTCTATGACTGCTTGGGCCCTCAGATTGGGTGGAACATCTGGAAGGGATTTGCTTGACGGTAAGGGGGGTTGAAAGAAGGGAATTATGTAGCCTCCAGATATGATTGAGTGTACCCATTTGTCTTGCATTAGGTTTTGCCAGGCTTTTGGGTACAGTGAAAGTCTTCCCCCGACTGCCTCCAGAGGCAGGCAGCCGGGTAACCCTTCAGGGATGCTGGAAGGGCTTGTCAGAGAAGGATTCTCTGCTGCCCTGGTTCTGTGGACCCCCTCTGCCCCGAGGGCGGCATCTGTTGTTGTTGTTTCCTCCACTGCCCCTGGAGGGAAAATCACTATGTGTGTCAGGCAAGGCTCCCTGGGATTTCCGAAATCACATTTTACCACTCTTCTGACCCTTGGGATATGGTCTGGAAGGAGTGGAAAAATGGACTCCCACGGCAGAGAGAGTCTTGCCTTCCTGTTCACACCTAGTCAGAGTGTCTTTCACCTGTGGTCCAAAAAGAAAGGAACCGTCAAAGGGAGTGTTGGTGAACGACGCTCTAAAGGGTTCTGCAAAATTACACAGCCGCATCCATGCGTGTCTCCTGGGGGCCACGCCTATACCTGCGGCTCTACTCGCATCATCGGCTGCATAGGAAATGAGCCTCATGGAGGAGTTGACTACCGAATTAAGGGTCACCAGCTGAGAAGCCACTTTAGCTTGAACCCCTTCAGCTGATGGATCCTGGAGGGAATCTCCGAGCTCTTTCAGGAGATCCCTCTGAAGCTTGGTAAAATGGCATAAATAATTCAGTGACCTCATGGAAAAGGTCACTAAAGCAAACATTTGTTTCCCGTATCTATCTATGGTCCTAGACTCCTTGTTAGGGGGATGGACAGAGGAAGAAGTTTCCGCTAACTCCTTTTTAGTGGCTGCAGCTACCACCATGGCATCTACGGGAACACCCTTAGTAAGGAACTGTTTATCAGGGGATGCAGTGATAAACTTGCCGGGTCTCCTCGGGGTTGGTTCCACTGTATCCGGGGCTGACCAAGCCCTTCGAGCCACCACTGACATTAGTGGATCCAAAGGCGGAGACACCCAGGAGGTGGAAGGTCAGGAACTGAACGCATCCAGGAATACAGATTCGTCCTCGGTAGGGGCTAGGGCATTCTGGTTCCCCCTCTGCTTAAGCATTTCTAGGATGTCCGAAAAGGAAACTTCTTCAGAGGGGGATCTCGGGGACCCTTACGATTCATCCAAATCCGTATCTGAAGTGACAGACTGGGGGGAGTCAATGTGCTTCTTCTTGCACTTCCTCTTCCGAGGGGGCTCCTCTGAATGATCAGGGGAGGCCTCAGAAGAAGAGGAAACACCCAATGAGGTGCTCTGCAGTGCCGGTTCCCCACGCTTGGGGTCTGGAGCAGGGGCAGAGGTTGACGCAGGCATTACAGGGGACGGAGCCAGTGGGGTCGAAACTGGAGCTGACTCAGAGGCCAGGACACTCCTCATGACATCAAAGGCGTCCCTGCCACGATGCAGAGAAGGCTCCGGTTCCGAGGAAACTGGAATCCTCCTCCGCACAGAGGGAGACGGCTCCGAGGCCAATGTAGGAACTGAGCTCACCTGCGCCAAAGCTCCAAGAGGGAGAACGGGGTCGGACAAGGATCCGATGCCACTCGCCCCCTTGGAGCCGATGAGGGAGTCTCGGCGCCCAGATCCCTTGATGGATGGCACTATCGAGGGGATCGGAGCTGACGACGAAACCAAAGGAGAAATTGTTATCGGTGCCGACGGTTCCACGATTCGAACCCCAACAAACTCCGGCTCAGAGCTCAATGGAGTCGGAGGAGGAACATTGATGGAAGCGAACGGAGCCAACACCTGTTGAGGAGGGCTGGACAACATTTTGGCCAGTGCCTGCGACTTCAACAACTTACTGACCACTCTCTCCACATCGTGATCCGAGAGCCTAGAGGACCGAGAAGAGTGGGAGGATCTATGACTGCAGTCACTCTGCAACAGGGGAGACCGAGGAGCCGAATGTATCTACTCTAGAGAAGGGGACCTCGGCCTCTTGTGGGTCTGCGATGGCTCTGAAGGTACTGGTGGAGCTGACGGGGAGGCAAACTCCTCGGTTCCAGCCGGAACCAAAGTAGTAGGTAAGACATGGGCCAATGACGGCTCCGAGCTGTGAGCCGATGATTTGGTCGGTTTAGGAGATTTCACAGGCTGAGCCTTGGCCGGTGAATCCTGGGGCTTAAGAAGACCCCTCAAAATAAGCTTATTTTTGCGCTCCTGCAGAACTCTTGGGCTAAATGCATGGCATACGGAACAAGAGTCCTGCAGGTGCACTGAGCTTAAGCAATAGATGCAAGAAGTGTGCCCATCTGTCAGAGACATTTTCTGACAACATGAGTCACACTTCTTGAATCCAGACACCTTGGATTCTTTAGACATATCCACAACTAGAAAGATACTACACTGAATTGTTTTGGCCAAAAGGCCGAACAGCAAAAAACTAATACCAGACACTAACCACAAAAAAACAAAAAGCACACAGTATACTACAGTTAAAGATATATATATATATTTTTTTAAACTAGAAAGCCTCTAACTTAAACGGCTACCTAACAATCAGAAAGATGAAAAGCTTAAACTAAAACGCTACCTACAAAAGGGATAGAGGGAGGGGGAGGGGGAGAACTCTCTAATTTAACCAAGTTCTAAGGGAAAACTACAAATACACTAAACTACAACAAACTAGTTAGCGACTATTATTTTAAACAATAAACTACCAGAAAACAACCCTAATCTGACAGAAAAAGTAGTTCAATAAAACTTATACGAGCCTGAGCCAGTAACAACGAACCTCGCAGCTGAAGTGGCAAACGAGATCTGGGTAGCTAGCGCTAGGCATCATGGGATAAGGGGTAGCCTCAAGCCAGTAAACTGCTCTCGAGCTATAGAAGATGATCGGCTCCGATCCCAACAAGCAAGAAACAAAGGCGAGATAGACAACTTAACATTTAATATTCTGACTGATATTAGACTCTGACACTACCTTAGGTAGAAAAGTGGGATTTGTCTTTAAGGAAACTCTGTCTTTGTGAAAAATCAGATTAGGTGGATTACATAAGTCTTGAATTTCTGAAATCCTTCTGGCAGAAGTTATTGCTAGCAAAAATTAAGTTTTCCATGACAAATACTTTAGATCATAGTCTGCAGATGGTTCGAAGGGGGAATGTACAATGGCTTGTAACACTAGGTTTACATCCCAAGGTGGAGTAGGATCCTTAAAAGCTGGTTTCAACAAGAGCATCCCTTTTAAAAAGGACTTACAAAGTTTACGATAAGCCAAGGAATGTTCTTCCAAACCATCATGGAAATTTGAAATTGCTTCTAGTTGAATTCTAATGGTAGACAGGGAAACTCCTGCATTGAAAGAGAAGCTAAGAAAGCTAAAATATTATCAATAGATGCAGAAATAGGGCCAATATCCCTTTGACAACCCCAAATGGTAAATCTCTTTCATTTACTAGTATAGAGTTTATGGGTGGAAGGCTTATGAGAAGCTAAGAGAATTTAAAGTACCAGGGAAGAAAGGTTAACTTGCCTGGCAATTAATGGAACTGGAGGAACCATCCTGTCAGCTTGAGGTTCAGAATGTCTGGATGAAGCAATCCCTCTGGATGAGACAGAGGGTCTGGAGCCGGGTCCAGAGTCCAAGGTCGATGAATCAGATAAGGCCAAAGAAAGGGGAAGCATATCTGTCGAGGTCAATAAGGTGCAATGACGATTACTTTTCCCTTCAGCCTGAGTGCTTTCTGTACAAATTCTGGAATTAGAGGTATCAGGGGAAAAGCATATAGGAGTCTGGGGGGGCCAAACGTGGAGAAGAGCATCTCTTGGTGAATTCCCCAGAGGGGGGGGTCAAAGCAAAGTAGTTGCTGCACTTGTTGTTTAGGGGAGCGGCAGATAGGTCACAGCAAGGCTGGCCCCATTGACGGAAAACCCTTTCTGTCACTTTTGGATTGAAAGACCACTTGTGAGGCAGGAGAATACATCTGTTCATTTTGTCTGCTATCACACTGGAACTCCCCAGAATGTGCGTTGCTATCAGAAAATGGTTGGAAGAGATCACCCACTGCCACACTCTGAGTGCTTCTTGACAAAGGGGGTACAATTTGGTTCCTCCCTGTTTGCTTGATGTACCAAACTACTGACATACTGTCTGTCTGAATCACAATTACTCCCACAGGAAGAGCAGTTTGAAAAGTGTGCAGTGCTAAAAGCACCGCTCTTAGCTCCAGAACTCTGATATGCAAGTTGGCCTCTAAAGGGGGGGCCAAGTGCCTTGGACAGTCTTGCCCAGAAAATGCCCCCACCCCCACCCCATCTGGGAGGCATCCATGGTCACTATGGCCTTGGGTTCTGGAAGGATGAAGGGGCAAGCCAGGAGACTTTCTTTGGAATCTATTCATAAAGCTAGATATTTTCTGCAATGATTGGTGTTCAAAATCTGGTCCGACATGGGTTGGTATAGCATAGACCATTTAAGTGCCAAGCGCCACTGTAGAATTCTCATGTGATATCTTGTAAGGGAAACTAGAGTTATTGCCGCTGCCATGGAACCTAGAGCCTGTAAAATTAGACAAATGGGTAATTTGTTGCTATGGACTATTTTTTGAACTTGTGGTCTGATTTTCTGAAGTCTCATGGGAGGAAGGGATGCTTTGTGTTTTGTCGTATTTAGTACTGCCCCTATAAACTCTAAACTCTGAGATGGAGTCAGTTGAGATTTGTCATAATTCCTAAGTATGTACAGGTCTGGAGAACATAATCTCTTGCTTCTATCAATCGATATCTGGTAGGAGCGGTAATGAGACAGTCATCCAAGTATGGAAACATCTGGAATCCTTGCAGTCTCAAGTGAGCTGCTACTACTGCCGTACATTCCCTGGGAGCTGTGGTGAGACCAAATGGCAGCTCCCTGAATTGGTTCTCAGATGGAAGCAGAAGAGCTTTCTGGAGTGTTTGTCCATTTTTATGTGGTAATATGCATCCTGAAGGTCTATCGAGCACATCCAGTCATCCTTTCCCAAAAACAAGAATGGACTGTACCATGATCATCTGGAATTTTGTTTGCCGAAGTGATTTGTTCAATATACTGAGATCCAGAATTGGTTTCCAGTCTCCTGTCTTTTTTGGCACTAAAAAGAATCTTGAGTAAGTTCCAGATCATCTCTGGTCTGGTAGGACTTCTTGGATTTCTCTTTTCTCTAGCAGTTTATGAATTTCTAAAACTGTTGGTTCCCTCTGATTGGGTGGAACACTGGGTTTTTTTTTTTGCATATGAGGGAAGAAAAGGGTATGGTATAACCTCTGGAAATAATCGTCTGTACCCAAGAATCTGTTGTTATATTTAGCCAGGTGTTTTGGTGCAAGAATAAGCATCCCCCGACTGCCTCCAGAGGAAGACAATCAGGCCTCCTTTCAGCAAAAATGAAAGGACTTACCCGGGAAGTAGTCCCTGAAGCCCTGGTTCTGCGGACCATCTCTGCCACATGGACAGCGTCTTCCATTGTAGTTCCCCCCTCAATACTGGGGAAACTGACTCAAAATGTGTCCTGGAAAGGCCCTAGGGACTTTTTGAACTACATCTTTCCACTGCTCCTCTGATTCCTGGAAACGGATATTTGGGGAGTGGAAAAACGTATGCCCACAGCAGAAGGGGTACAACCATTCTTCTCACACCTGGATAATGTCTCTCTAACTTTTGGGCCAAACAGAAACAATCCGTCAAAGGGTGCATTGACGAATGAAGACTTAAATGGCTCTGCAAAGTCACATAGACCCATCCAGGCATGTCTCTTTATGGCTACACCTGAACCCGCCACTCTGTTGGTTCCTTCAGCTGCATGTTCCATGAGCCTCATGGACAAACTGGACACAGACTCCAGGATAGGCAACTGGAAAGCAACTTTTTCTTGGACTCCCTCAATAACAGCTCATGCCAAGGTATCCGACAGCTCCTTGATCAGATCCCTTTGAAGTCTGGTAAAATGTGCCAGGAAATTCAAAGACCTTAAGGCAAAGGTCAATGAAGTGGAAATCCACTTCCCAAATCTATCCATCACCTGAGACTCTCTGTTGGGCAGATGAATAGAGGAACTCTCCTCAGCTAGTTCCTTTTTGGTGGCAGCCACTATGACCATGGCATCTACAGCTAATCTTTTGGCCCAGAATTGTTTATCCTCAGGGGCAGATAAAATTGTGTCCAGTCTCTCAGGGATGAGTTCAATGGTGTCCAGTGCCTTCCACTCCCACTAAGAGATCAACTGAGTAAGCTCGTCAGCAAAGATGGAGTCACCCAAGAGGTAGATGGGTGAATACAGAAAGCTTGCAGGTACACTGATTCCTCTGAGGAAGGATTTTGGGACTTCCAATCACCTCTATGTTTCAAAATTCCTTGGATGTCTCCAAAGGAGACATCATTTAGGGGTGATCTTGGGGACCCTTCCCCTTCACAAAATCGGTGTCTTCCATGACCAATTCCTGTGGGGAATCCAAGTGCTTCCTTTTGTACTTCTTCTTCTCCTGAGGAATCTCCATAGGGGGATAAGCTGGTGAGGTACCAGAAGATGACAGAATCTGTGTCTGATGTTCCTGAGGATTCAACACTCGCTGCCCCAGATGAGACACAGATCGAATAACTGAGCATGAGGAAGGTATTTGCTTCGAGGAGGAAGGGGCAGACTGAGTGACTGCAATAGACAAGGCTCTCTCCATTGCCTCAAAGGCTGCCCCCCCCCCCAAAGAGGGAAGGGAGCCCAGAACCGAGAGAGACTGTCTCGGAACTGTGGTCACTCCCTGCTGCAATGAGACAGCCCCTAAGACTGAAGCTGGAGCTGAACTGAACTGTGTCAAGGCTGCAAGGTGGAGGGACGGCTCTGAAAAAATTGGAGTTGACCCCAGCTCCTCAGAGCCGACAGGGCAGATACTGCTCCGAGAGGTCTCTGGATCTAAAAGAACTGAAGAACTCAGAACAATAACTGGTTCCAAAGGAAAAGAGATCTCCAAAACCAATACAGTCAGCGCTGGACAACTTGGAGCTGGAAACTGTAATACCTCGGAGAAGGTCAAAGCAAGTAAAAAAGAAGGCTTGGCTCCTAAACCCATAGAAGTCAGAGCTGAAGGGTGTCCTGTAAATCCTCTCACCTACAGAATTTTATTCATCAGTCTCTCCATGTCAGTTTCTGTAAGACGTTTGGTGGGGAGTAAGTTGTCCTAGGCAAAACTTCTTTCTGTACAGTATCAATACTCTGTGCCAATGTAGCTGGCATCGAGGAAGAACCAGGAAGCAATACGTCTTGTGCCAAAGACTGAATTTGCTGGCATACCAAATATTTTTATTTATTTTTATTTATTTGCTGGTGGTTAACCAGGATGGTCCATTGGGCCAAGTGAACCCATTTTCAATGGAGTCCTGGGGAGAAAAGCTCCAACAAGAATACATGTTACAGAGATATACATTACATAGCATACAACTCATAGCAAGGTAAGTTTACAAACAGTAGAATTACCCACGAAAATAATGATAGAGTGTAGTTATATACATTTTTTTTTTGTTTAGGTTGATAGATGATATTTAGGATAGGATTATGAGCAAAATATAGGAGATGAAAGTAATAAGGATAGAGGAAGTGGAGAATGATTATGTGGGGAGGGAGCAGGAGCATTCCCATCTGGATGTTAGGTAGGAGTGAAGTGTTTTTTTAAAGGTAGGAAGGCTAGCGATGGTGCGAATGGAGGGAGGTAGGGAGTTCCATAATCGAGCTATGGAAAAAGAGAGGAGCTTTTGTCCTGGGGGGCGAAGAGGTCTATGGACTACTATTAGGTTCTGATTAGTGGATCTGAGAGGTCTTTGAGTCTGGTGAATTTTAAAGGTAGAAGAAAGGGTGGGACAGAGGGATGGTTGGAAGATGAGTTTGTGTGCAAATATAAGTTGAGTGTAGGAGAGGTAGTTGGGAAGTTCGAGCCAATTTAGTTTATGAAGTGGTGTGCAGTGGTGTGTTGAAGTTTGGTACTAGTGGCAAATTTGGCTATTTTGTTGTAGCAGGTAGATAGTTTAGTTCTAATAGATGATTGTAGGTTAGTAAAAAGGGGGGCACCATAAAGGACAGAGGGTAAGAGAAATGTAGTAGAGAGAGTGAGTTTGGTTGTCAAAGCTTCACAATTAGCAGCAGTGGTCAGTGCAAATGATTTTTCCAATACTGAAGCCTTAGACCTGGTATCCATCAGAACTGACCAACTTTTAGAAACCGAAGAGCTAGGTTTTTTATGTGTTAATGCCAAAGGAGATGATGGTATCGACAGACTTCTCTTTTTTAGCCTTCTCCAAGGAGGACGAGGAAGAAGGCGAAGAAATAAGAAGTTATGTACTCAGCATAACATTCCATTCATGACTGATGGGTTCGGAGCCAATCCATCGACTCTGGTACGGCCGTATGCAAAGCTCGAGGTCTTCCAGTAGCTCGAGGCCAAGCCCCTATCCCATGATGCACTGTGAATTACCCCAGATCTTGTTTGCTGCGTGTACTATAATCATATAAATTAGATATCCTCCTATGGAAAGGAAGAAGAAATTGAGCAAGCAGAATGAGACCAACATCTAGGTCGGCTATCAGCCAGGAGGGGGAAGGAGGGAGGGACGTAAGAATGAAGACGAGATGAACAACTCACATGTAACGTTATGGTGACTACATAACTTCTTAATGTGAAGTTGTTTAATCTCGCCATTCATTCTTGACTGATGGGTAGCGTCCCCTAGCACCATCAATCTCGGGTGGCTCACAGGAGTACATTCTTCAGGACTGTAGACCCAAAGGAAGCCCTGTCTCTGGAGGCCTTATCAACTTTGTAATGAGTGATAAAGGTATGAGGTTTTGACCAACTGGCTGCTGCACAAATGGTAACAAGGGGCTGTTTGGCTTGGAATGCAGTGGATGTAGAAACTGCTCTGGCTGAGTGAGTTTTAATCTTGTGTTGCAAGGTATATTAGCAGCTGAATAGACAAAGGTGATACAATCAGATAACCATTTAGACAGAGTTGTTTTAGCCACTGGTCTACCTTTCCTGGATTCAGAGAATGAAACAGAGCTGGTCTGATTTGCTGATATCTTTTGTTCTATCCAAATAAAATCTGAGCTGTCTGTGAACATCAAGTTTGTGCAGCATATACTCCAACTTGTTGGAATGATTAGGGAAGAAAACTGGTAACTCAATAACTTGGTTGATATTGGTTTCTGAACAAACTTTGGGCAAAAAGGAGTGGTTTGTCCTAAGTGATACTCTGTCTGCATGAAAAATCAAATAAGGAGGGCTGATAGATAACGCATGAAGCTCTGACACTCTGTGGGCAGAAGTAATAGCTACCAGAAAAATGGTTTTCCACGACAAATATTTGAGGTCACAAGATGATGCTGGTTCAAACGGGGGAAGGATTATACATGACAGCATAAAATTTAGATTCCATGAGAATAGGGAGTTTTCAAAGGTGATCCGTTATGAAATGTCCCCTTGAGAAAGGCCTTGGATAACTTGTGGGACATGATATTTAACCCGTCAATCCAAAGAGGAAAGTTAGATATAGCAGCCAACTGGACCAGAACTGTTGCTGCTGCCGCTCCTTTGTTAAAAATCATAGTCAAGAATTCTAGTATGGATGTCAAAGAGGCTTGGTAAGGATCAATGTTATACTTAGAGGCCAATATGGAAAATCTTTTCCACTTACTAAGATATAATCTTCTAGTGGACGGCTTATGAGAAGACAAAAGGATCTGTTTTGTCTAATTGGAAAAGTTATGAAGCCTGGCTATGAGGGGAACTGGAGCAGCCAAGCTGTCAGCTTCAATGACTGCAGAAAAGGATGAATGTCCCCCGATGGATGTGTCAGAAGGTCTGGAACTGGGTCCAGAATCCATGGATCCTCCAAGAGATGATGTTGAAGGAATGGGAACCAAATCTACCGAGGCCAATGAGGAGCTATAAGAATGACGGTCCTTCCCAAGGATTTTGCTTTCTGTAGAACTTTGGGTATCAATGAGATTGGTGAAAATGCATAGAGGAGACCCAGGAGCCAATCATGTATGAGTACGTCCCTTGGGACTTCTCCCAGAGGGGGAATCAGAGCAAAGTAGCTTCTGCATTTTGTGTTGATGTGACTAGCAAAAAGGTTGCAGCAAGGCTGGCCCCATTTGCGGAAAATCGTGTCCGCAATCTCGTTCTTGAGGGACCACTCGTGTGGCAACAAGATTGCCCTGCTCAGTTTGTCTGCTAGCACATTGGATCTCCCTGGGATGTGTAGTGCCAACAGAAAGCGCTGGGAGGAAACAGCCCACTGCCAAACTCTGAGGGCTTCTCGACAAAGGGGGTAAGATCTGATTCCCCCCTGCTTGTTCAAGTACCAGATTACTGACATATTGTCTGTCTGAATTGCAATCGTTCCTAGGGAAAGAGAGTTCTGGACGTACTGCAGCGCCAAAAGTACTGCTCTCATCTCCAGGACATTGATATGCAAGTGTGACTCCTGATCTGTCCAAGTGCCTTGGGCAGTCTTTCTCTGAAAATGCCCCCCCATCAGGGAAGCATCCGTGGTCACAATGGCTACTGGAGGGGGTAGAACAAAGGGGAGTCCTATGGTGACATGAAGAGACATCAGCCACCACTGGAGATCTTTCTTGCAAGAGTTCATAATCAATATCGTGTGGTCCATGGGAAGTTCCTGGTAAGACCATTGAGTGAACAACATTGAAGGATCCGCATATGCATTCTTGCTAATGGTATGGCTAGGATTGCTGCAGTCATCAAACCAAATACTTTCAGAACTTCTGAAGCTGGTGCTCTGTCTTTTGATACCAATGTGCTGACATGCCGACGAAGAAGAAAGACTCTTTCGATTAGTAGCCTTAGAGTGGTGGTTGAGGTGTCTAGCTCTGCCCCGATAAAAAAATATGCTGCGATGGTGACAAGGCAGACTTTTCTGAGCTGACTGTAATACCTACATGGTTACAGAGTGACAGTGTGTACTCCCTTGCCTGAATAAGTTGATGCCTGGTGGTGGTGGAAAGGAGCCAATCATCTAGGTATGGAAACAACTGGAATCCTAGACACCTCAGGTGAGCCGTGACCACTGCCACACATTTGGCGAACACTCTGGGGGCTGTAGTGAGACCAAAGGGCAGGGTTCGAAACTGAAAATGATTGGCTCCCAGCCAGAAATGCAGGTGATATCTGGATGGCCTGGCCATCTTTATGTGGTAGTACGCAACCTTGAGATCTATCGAGCACATTCAATTGTCTTTCCCTAAGAAGAGAAGTATAGACTGGAGCATGACCATCCAGAACTTCTCTTTCCTTACATAATGGTTGAGGCTGCTGAGGTCCAAAATGGGTCTCCAGTCCCCTAATTTCTTTGGAACCAAAAAGAACATTGAGTAAGTTCCGGATCCTGTTTGGTCTGCTGGGACTGGCTGGATGACTCTTTTTTTCTAGAAACTTTCAGACCTCTATAGTTGCTTGTTCCCTGTAACTGGGTTGAACGTCCGGGATTCTCCTTATGGACAGAGGGGGTGTGGCGAATGGTATGAAGTACCCTCTGGAAATGATACTTTGTACCCAGCTGTCTTTTTTTATTTCTTGCCAGGTGTCTGGGTACAAAGATAAGCAACCCCCGACTGCCTCCAGAGCAGGACAGTCGGGCCTCCTTTCAGGAGCGCTGGCAGGGTTGCCCAGAGAAGTGATCTCTGTCACTCTGATGTTGCGGACCCCCTTTGCCACGAGGGCAGTGTCTTCCACTATTACCCCCTCCTCTGCCCTTGGAGGGGGGGGGTTCACCAAATGTGTCCTGAAAGGCTCCTTGGGCTTCCCAGAGCCACATTTCCACCACTTTGGGCTTTGGGATAAGGCCAGGTAGGGGTGGAAAAACAGACTCCGACGGCAGACAGTCTTTCCCTCCTGTTCACACCTGGTCAAAGTTTCCTTCACTTTAGGCCCAAAAAGGGATGAGCCATCAAAAGGGGTACGAAGGATGACTTGAAGGGCTCCATGAAAGAATACAAGTGCATCCAGGAATGTCTTCTAAGAGTGATTCCTGTACCCGCTGCCCTACTCGTTCCATCAGCTGCATAGGATATGAGATGCATGGATGAGCTGACAATAGAATTTAGGGTAGAAAGCTGGGCAGCAACTTTGGGTGAGGCCCCTGCAGCTACTGTACCCTGAAGAGTATCTCCCAACTCCTTGAGTAGATCTCTTTGCAACCTACTAAAATGGGTTTAGTTCAGTGAACAGAAAGCAAAAGTCGCTGAACTGAACATGCGTTTCCCATATCTATCCATGATCCTAGACTCTCTATTAGGAGGATGGATAGACAAGGAAGTCTCAGACATTTCCTTTTTGGTGGCCGCTGCCACCACCAAGGCATCAAGAGGGACTCCTTTGGTTAAGAAAGTTTTATCTGGTGGGGCTGATATAAACTTGTTAGGCCTCCTAGGAACAGGCTCCAAGAACTCTGGTGACTCCCACGCCCTTCAAGAGACCAACTGAATGAGCTCATCGAAGGAAGGAGACACCCAAGAGGTGGAGGGTTGAGACCCGAAAGCCTTCATGAGAACTGACTCATCCTCAGTAGGTCTTTTGGACTGCCAATCACCCCTCTGCCTAAGGATCTCAAGTATATCAGCAAAGGAGATATCCTCAGAGGGGGACCGCGGGGACCCTTCTGACTCATCCAAGTCAGTGTCAGTTGTTAATGACTATTGTGGGGAGTCCAAGTGACTCCTCTTGCACAATCTCTTCCTGGGAACCTCCTCAGTGGGAACCTCTGGGGAGGTCTCGGAAGAGCAGGGGGCACCCTGTGTGGCTACCTGAGGCTCTGGGTCTCTATGCTTAGCCAGGATGATGGAAGCAGAAGCAGACACAGGCGCTTTAGGGGATGAGGAAGCAAGGCCTGAAGTCAAGGATGTCTTGGGAGACAAAGCTCTCCTCATGGCCTCGAAGGAAAAATGGGTCCAATGGGAAGGAATCGACGGATCCGAGGGAACCGTCAAACCCTCCCACACAGAGGCCGTGGGCTCCGTGCCGGAGGTAGGAGTCGAGCTCATCCGCGCCGAAGCCCAGAGAGGAAGAGTTGGCACCGACAAGTCGGTCCAACTATCCTCCCCAGATCCAACTGGAGAGTGTCGGCTCCTAGAGTCCCTGGTCAGCGCCGAGGATGTCAGAGTGGATGGAGCCGATGACACTGGAGCAAGTCTTGGCTCCAAAGGCTCCACGATCAACAAGTTTGCTTCCTCTGGCTCCGAACGGCCGGTACGGCTCGGAGGAGGAGTAGTCAAAGCAGGAGTAGTGGTCTTCAGCTCTGAAGCCACTTGGGTCGGAGCCGACAACAATTTAGCAAGGCCTGGTGCCTGTAAAGGTTTCTGCACCAATCGATCCATATCCAAATCTGAAAGGCTGACAGATGACCTAGATGAATTGGTGGTGGTGCCAACTGAAGCAATGGTGACTGAGGCACTTCGGATACTGGCTCCAATGCTGAGGGCCGGCTCCGAAAAGAAAAGACAGTCTGCTCCGAGGTCTGTGGAGCCGATATCACAGAATCCTCTGATTTTTTTGATTTCTTGGAATGCTTGGAGTCCTTAGATTCCACAGAAGATTTAGAGGACTTGGAAGATTTGTTGGCCACATCCTGGTCACTCAAAGCCTCTTGAAAAGGGTACTTTAAAAAGCCCCTGTCCATCAACTTCCTTTTCCTCTCTAACAACACTCTCGAAGAAAAGGAATGACATATGGCACAAGATTCTTGTAAGTGGACAGCTCCTAAACAATAAACACATGTTACATGTCCATCACTAACAGACATTTTTTGATTGCAGTCTGGACATTTTTTTTAAAACCAGACTATGGATGTTTATCTTTATCATCCACCATAATTACTGCTATAAAACTCACAGAGCAGATACTAACCAAATTACAAGGCTCTAAACAACACACACACACAAACGAGCCTAAGAAAAAGTATGCCAAAAAATTCAAACAACTAGAAAGAGGCTATTTATACCAGAAAAAGCTATTTAAACACACACACTATATAGATAACTGGAAAAGGCTATTTAACACACACTATGATAACTAGGCCAAAAACACGAGGCCAAACGTTAAAGATTAATATTTTTAAACACATGGGAAGGGGACCACTAAAAAGATGTCAAAGCTAACTAACTATCTAAGTATCCTAAGACACAATTTTAGTAAACTTATGAAAAACACGCTAAATAAAAAAGTTTTAAATTTTACTGGCCCGAGCTAGTACTGGAACCTCCGATAAGATGCCGTGGCAAACTAGATCTGAGGTAATTCACAGTGCATCATGGGATAGGGGCTTGGCCTCGAGCTACTGGAAGACCTCGAGCTTTGCATACGGCCGTACCGGAGCTGATGGATTGGCTCTGAACCCATCAGTCAAGAATGAACGGTAAGATTAACAACTTCACATCATCAGGTTTGCTTTTGTTGTGAGCAGATATGGCCTCTTGAGAAGTGGAAGGAATCAAACCTTTTAGGATTAATTTATTTTTCCTTTCAACAAGGGGCCTATGACTAAAGCCATGACAAATACTACAATCTACTTGTAAATGAACAGGACCCAAACAATATACACACAACAGGTGAAAATCTGAGAGTGGAATCTTATGGACGCACTTCTGGCATTTCTTGAAGTCAGAGGGACCCTTAGGTTTTTCAGCCATAAAAAAAAGGCTGGTAAAAAGCACATATACACTTACACCAAAAAGGAGAGGACAGAACACACACTCAAACAAGGAGACTAAGATAGGAAAGGTTGTTTTTTTTTTTTTTAATGAAGGAAAGAAAAGTAAGAGTGAAAGAGACAATCAACAATGATAGTATAAGGTACACAAAAGTGTACTGAAAGGGGGCTATCAGCAATGACAGTGCAAGGTACACTGAAGTGCACAGAAAAGGGAGAAATACAAAAACTTGAAGGGTAGAACAACAGTGGTATAAGAATATTTAGAGAAAGATACAGGAACTGCAGAACAAAATTGGCAGAAAGAGAGAAAAATCTGAAGAAAAAATATCAGAAAATTTTACTTGGCTCCAGAGCTATGGCTATTGTGTCTGGCTAGAAGAGCAGCAAAAGAGATCTGAGGTAACTGGGTGAGAAGGATTGTGGGTAGAAGTGAAGTTTGAGAGTTTTTGGCCTGCGCGAGCTGTAGTAATGGTTGAGTCGGCTCTGATATTGGACCCCAACCCATATGTCAAGGATAAAATGAAAATTGACAGCATCAGATCAAATCTCTTCCATTACTTCTGTAAAGTTTCCTCATAGAAACTTTATGGGAAGATAAATATATAAGACAGACAGAGGATGACAGCACAGGTTGTCTGGCTATTAATGGAAGTAGAGAAACCACACCATCAGCTTTAGGTTTGAAATATCTGGGTGAACCACACCTGCTGGGTGAGACAGGTGGTCTGAAATCAGATCCGGAATCCCAGGTGGGTAAAGAAGATAAGGCCAAAGAAAGGGTAACCAAATCTGTCAAGGCCAGCAAGGTGCAATGAGGATGTTTGCTCTTCAACCTGGCAGCTTTCTGTAGAAATCTGGAGATCAAGGGAGTCAGGGGAGAAGCTACTGCACTTGTTGTTAGGGGAGAAGCAAAAAGATCACAGCAAGACTGGCCCGATTGACAGAAAATTATTTCTGTCACTTTCATGTTGACAGACCCCTCGTGAGGTAGTAGAATAGACCGGCTCAATTTGTCTGCTGTCACATGACTTCCCCAGAATGTGCACTGCTATCAGAAAGTTAGATGAGATCGCTCACTGCCACACTCTGAGGGCTTCTTGACACAAGGGGTAAGATCCAGCTCTTCCTAGTTTGTTGATGTACCAAACTACTGACATATTGTCTGTTTGAATAACAATTACCCTGAAAGGGAGAGAGTCATGGAAGGCTTGCCAGGTCATTGATATGTGTGTAGGCCTCTTCGGAGGACCAAGTGCCTTATGCTGGTTTCAACAGGAAGTGCCCCCACCACCAAATTTGGGGTGTGTCCGTGGTGACTATGGCCATGGGTTGAGGGAGAATAAAATGATGACCTTGCAAAACCTGATCTGATCGAATCCATCATCAAAGGTAATTCTTGCATGCCTGAGTAATTCTTATTTGGGCTGACATTCATTGATAAAGTATCGACCATTGTTATGCTAGCATCCATTGAAGAATTCTAAAAAAAAATCTTGCTGGTGAACTAAGATTATGGCAGCTGACACTGACCCCAAGGTTTGAAGAATCAACCGGGCCAGAATTTTGGCATTGTGAACTATTTTTCTGACCTGAAATCTGATAATCTGCACTCTTGCTAGAGGAAGAGAAACTGTTAATGACACCGTATTGAAAAATGTTCTTATAATCTTCAGTATCTGAATTTATGGTAATTCTTAGACAAGAGCAAATTTGAGTACCTGATCTCTCTCTCTTATTAGCAGATGCCTGCTTAGGGCGGTAATGAGCCAGTCTTCTAGATATGGACACAAGGAATCCCTGCAGCCTCAAAGGAGCTGCTACCACTGTCATGCATTTGGTAAACACCCTGGGGGCTGTAGTGAGGCCAAAGGGAAGGGCTCAGAACTGGTAATGACTGCCTCCCAGCCAGAAGCATAAGTACCTTCTGGACTGTCTGTTCATTTTTATGTGATAGTACATGTCTTGAAGGTCTTTCGAGTACATCCAGTCATTCTTGCTCAAAAAGGGCAAAATGGACTGAACCGTGACCATCCAAAATTTTGTGTGTTGAACTGATTTATTCAAGTTGCTGAAATCCAAAACTGGTCTCCAGTCTCCTGTTTTCTTTAGCACTAAAAAGAATCTTGAGTAAGTTCCAGATTCTATCTGGTCTGGTGGGACCTCTTGGATGGCTCTTTTTCCTAGCAGCTTTTGTATTTCTAGTGCTGCAGCTTTCCTCTGATTGGATGGAACATTGGAAATTTTTTGTGAGGATGGAGGTGGATGGGAAAAGGGAATTATATAACCTCTGGAAATAATCCTCTGCACCCAGGTATCTTTTGTGATATCTAGCCAGGCTCTCTGGTGCAAGGATAAATGACCTCCTGATTGTCTGCAGAGGGGGACAATCAGGCGGCCTTTCAGCAGCGGTGATAGGATCTATCTGATTAAGAATCTCTAGACCCTTGGTTTTGCGGGTCACCTCTGCCATGTGGGTGGCATCTTCCATTTGAATTCCCCCCTCTACCCCTAGGGGAATTGTCTCCATGTAGATCTTGGAAAGGACCCTGAGATTTTTTGAGCCACATTTTTCACTCTCCTTATTGATTCCTAGAAAAGGTCCTCTGAGGGCCAAAAAACATACTCCCACACACTACAGTGGGAAAAATAGTGTAATCGCAGAATTGGTATATATAATTAGCGGGGGTGTGGGGGGTGTAGCCTCCCAAATAACAAGCGTCTGGTGTGTGCCGAATACTATGTTAATATACTATTTTATTTTATGGAATCACGGCAAAAGTTTATTGAGTTATTTCCCTGCTGCTGGCCAACTATGACACTTCAGTGATTTTGTTTTTTTTACAATGATATGCCTATACAGGAACAGTGCCATTCAATGTTTACTGTTCATGAAAAAGCCATTCGATGATCATTTCTTTCAATGGCTGAAAATAGATCTGACTCCCTCTGCCCCAAAGACAGTCCACCCAAGGCAGAGGTCCGAGCCACGATGTCCAGTGCCAAGGCAAGTTGACTTCAATACCTTGGTTCCGGCTGGGACACTACTGCTCGGAAAGTCATCTGGCTCCAATCTCGGCAGAGCCGCAGCACTCACAAAAGATTACGGAGCCGAGGATAATGATATCCTCGGTTCTGCCGCAGACAGCTTTGGCAGACCCGGATCCAAAGGTTCCAAAATAGATGGTTGGATCGGAGAAGGAGCCGATAGTGGAGAGATAGTATGAACCAAGACATCCTGACAGAAAGAGTAGGAGATGGAAGAACACCCATATGTATTTGCACCGAGAGAAATCTCTTCCTCATCTTATCCACATTGGCTTCAGTTAGACTCCTGGAAGAATGAGAGGAGGCTAATGAAAGAGATTTTGAATGTTGTCTCTCCATGAAAGGAGATGGTAATCTGGATGGCACTGAGTCAATGGTGGTTAAGTATCAGGTCCGAGGAAAAGGTTTTTGATCAGACGTTTTCTATGACAGTGAAGTCAGCTTAGAAGCAGAAGCGTTTCGGATCCGTCGTCTATTTCTTCCTCAAAGGTCTCATTGACAACCGAGTGGAAGAAACAGACGGTCTGTGGGACATTTTTGAAGTCTCTTTAAGTTTTGCTTCAGGGTTTGAGCCCCAGTAATTACTTCAGAAAAAGTAGTAGGCAATAATCCCTTCAAAATTAGCTTATTTGTACAATTAGCAATCACACGAGGATTGAAATCTTTACAAATAGAGCAATTCACATTCAGGTGATCTGGGCCCAAACAATACACACATAAATCATGTGTATCTGAAATAGGAAACTTATGCCCACAATGCCAGCATTTTTTAAACCCTAAAGGACCTTCCTCCAACATTTTTGCTAATGCAAAAGACTAGCACCAAGAAAAGGAGTAAAAGGAAAGATTTTTTTTTTTGACAAGATATGAAGGGCAAGGTATGAAAAAGTACCAATAATGGTACTGTAGAATACACAGGCATGTAAGATAAAGTTAATTAGGAAGTACAATAAAAAAGGGGAAATATTACCAACAATGATAAGCAAGAAAACACTAAATGTATGTGTACAAAAAAGACAAAAAGGAAAGTTATAAAGGTGAAGAAAAAAATACAACTTAACTAAACGTAACTCAAGAGCTATGGATGACCCCATCTCTTTTGTGAAAGCAGCAAACAAGTTCTGAGACATGTTAGGGGTTGGTGCATTGTGGGTAGGAAGGAACTCAAGAACTTTTAGGTGACCATGAGCTATAGTAACGGCTGAGTTGGATCCGAGGATGGGATCCAAACCATCTACTGAGGAATGGATGAAAATTGACAACATCAGGTCATAATTTTCTCAGAGAAAAAAAAACATTTTTCTTTACAAAACTTGAAGATAATTCCTCATAGGATACTTACCTGACCAGCCTTGTAAAAGATCTTGTCAACCAAAGACTACTTGTAACCAGCACAGGACAGCAAACTTTAGTGGCAAAAATGTTAAAGGTTTGGCATCCTAGCCACTGATTTTATCCAGCCCTCCTCAAATTGTGCAGTGGATAGGGTGCATGGAAAGTGCCATAAAGCTTTGGAAACTAACCTGCTGATCAGATCCTGGCAGGATATGTCCCATATAGCTTAGACTACTGCAACAGTGATCTAATGGTGAACATCTAAATTCACTTGCAAGCAAATTATTTTTTTTCTCAAAAAGTGGAAAAATGGAAGAATATCCTATATAAGGCAGGTAAGAGAAAGAGAATCCATTAGGGAAAAAATAAAAGTGATGTACTCACCCTAATTATGCTTTTGTGTTGTTTGTTTTCATCCTTCCCCAACCGATGGGTCTCAGATCCAACCTTAGATCCGACTTCAGCCACTTACTAGACTTTGGCTTCGCAGCTGGAGCTCGGGTCTATGTTAAATCAGCGAACGCTTAAAATAGCGAATGCTGATTTATCAACCCTTTAAGAGCGAAAGCTGACAATCTCGAAGACACGGAAAAAATAAAAAGTTCAAAACACAAAATAAAGTGGGGGGATTCGCACCCCACACCCCCTACTTAAATATACCAACTCTGAGATCGCACCACAGTGGAGGAAATGGCAAAGTCCTGAAAACGGCCCAGTGATTTTTTTTCCCTGGGGAAAAAAATCACTGTTCCGTGTTTTTGGGACTGTCAGCTTTCTCTCTTAAAGGGTTGATAAAAAAGAAGTTATATACTCACCACAACGTTCCATCTGAGTAGGTACTTCATTTGTCTGCAACCTGTGGATATCGGATCCGATCTCGGATCCGAGCCGGCAGCTTTCCACGCTACAAGATCCGAGCTCCTAGCTCCTCCCCTACCCATAATCCCCTGCTATGTGCTACATTACCTCAGATCGAGTTTTTTTTGCCTCTTACACTACTCCTACCCTCGATAGAGGAAGCAACACCAGATCAATGCCCTAACAGCAGAACAAAGATTTCTTTGGTGATCAGGAGTCCCGAAAAAGGATCGGGGGATGGCAGGGGGGGGTCGGTTGCAGACAAATGAAGTACCTACTCAGATGGAACGTTATGGTGAGTACATAACTTCTTTAGCTGAAGTAGTTACTTCATTTGCTCTGCAACTTGTGGGACAGAGTCCCCAGCTACCTAGGGAAAACCCTGGGCGGCCTTATGGAAGGATATTCCGAAGCACCACGGAGCCAAAGGAAGCCCTACCTCTCGATACCATATCCAACTTATAATGAGAAATAAATGTATGAGAAGAGGACCAGGTAGCTGCTGAGCATATGTCATCCAAGGGGATCCTGGACCAGAAGGCTGCTGAGGTGGCCACAGCCTTCGTAGAATGAGCGTGAATTCCGGTAGGAACCGGTTTGCCTGCAGATCAGTACCCGTGAACTATGCATTGACAAATCCAATTTGCTACAGTCACTTTGGAGATGGCCTTACCCATGGCCAATTTAGCAAATGACACGAACAACTGGTCCGACTTGCGAAAATCTTTAGTCCTGTGCAGGTAAAAATGCAGTTGTCTGTGCACATCCAATTTATGCAATTTGTATTCTCCTCTATTCTGAAAATTTGGGAAGAACATGGGTAAATTTATTGATTGATTGATATTTGACTCCGAAGCCACCTTAGGTAAGAACAACGGGTTAGTCCTGAGGAACACTCTATCCTTGTGAAAAATGAGATAAGGATGCTTCATACATAAAGCTTGAAGTTATGAAACCCTTTTGGCTGAAGTAATGGCCACCAAAAAGGCTGTTTTCCAAGACAAGAATTTTAATGGAATCGAAGCCGCGGGTTCAAAGGGTGGGCCTGTTAAGGCTTGTAAGACTAAGGTCAAATCCCATGGGGGCACCACCACTTTCACCGGAGGCTTCAAGAGGAAAACGCCCCGCAAGAAGGTTTTACATAATCTTGTAGAAGCCAAGGATCCTAGTCCGTCTCCCACATGGAAATGGGAGATGGCTGCCAATTTCACTTTAACTGTAGAAGCACTTGCTCCTTGTCTAAAGATCAGCGACAGGAAGTCTAGAATAGTAGGAATAGGAACTGTAAATGGATCCAGGCCTCTATCTTTAGCCCAGACAGAGAAACATTTCCATTTGCTGTAGTAAAGTTTCCTAGTAGTCGGCTTATGTGATGCGACTAGAATGGCCTTAACAGGAGATGAGATACCGGGGGTCCTAGCCATCAGTGGAACTGGAGCAACCAAGCCGTAAGCTTGAGGTTCACCAGGTTTGGGGGTTGGTATCCCGCCGGATGTGAAATCAGGTCTGAAATGGGATCCAGTATCCATGGCGGAGGTACACTGCGAGACCGCAGGTAAGGGAACCAGATCTGGCGAGGCCAGAATGGGGCTATGAGGATAACTCTGCTCCCCAACCGACGGGCTTTCTGTATGAACTTCGTCATGAGCGGAAGGGGGGGATAAGCATAAAGTAGACCGGGCGGCCAAGCATGGACTAGAGCGTCTCTGGGATTCTCCCCTTCGGGGGGAAGTATTGCGAAGTACTCGCTGCATTTTGGGTTTAAGGGAGAAGCAAAAAGATCGCAGCGAGGCCAACCCCATTTGCGGAAGATCTGCTTCACAACTGATGGATTGAGAGACCACTCATACGGAGTGAGAATCACTCTGCTCAGTTTGTCCGCCAAAATGTTGGACCGACCCGGAATGTGCGTTGCTACCAGAAAACGGTTGGTGGATATCGCCCATTCCCACACTCTCATAGCCTCCCAGCAAAAGGGGTAGGACCTGGTTCCTCCTTGCTTGTTTATGTACCAGACTACTGACATGTTGTCCGTCTGGATTGCAATAGTCCCCAGAGGTAGAAGGTCATGGAGAGCTTGCAACGCTAGAAGCACCGCCCTCATCTCTAGGACATTGATATGCAAAGCGGTCTCCAGGGGAGTCCACGTGCCTTGGACGGTTCTGCCCGAACAATGCCCCCCCCACCTGAGGCGAGAAGCATCCGTGGTCAGTGTGGCTTGGGGGGAGGGACAACAAAGGGACTCCCTTCCCTGAGCTCTGGGGCATGGAGCCACCAAAGAAGGGAGTCCCTGCACACTCTGCTCAGAGGAATCGGGGTATACAACGGATGGAGTAGTAGAGACCACTGAACTAGAAGGGTCCACTGCAGAACCCTCATCTGTAGACGCGCGTGAAGAGAGAGACTGATCGCTGCTGCCATAGATCCTAGTGCCCTCAGGACTAATTCTGCCACCGGAGCCGGACTTTGAAGGAGGGTTAGGACCTGAAACGACAAGCTGTTCAGCCTGTCCGTAGTTAGCATAGCTCGAGAGATGCGGGTATCTAACTTGGCCCCTATGAACTCCAGGACCTGTACGGGGCAAAGAGAGGATTTCTGAAGGTTCACAGAGATGCCTAAGCTCTGGGCAAGGGTCAGAGCATAATCTCTTGCCACGCAGAGCTGATGCCTGTTGGTGGCGGTAAGGAGACAGTCGTCTAGGTACGGAAAGACCTGAATGCCCTGAAGTCTCAGGTGGGCTGCAACCACTGCCATGACCTTGGTGAACACCCTGGGGGCTGAGGTGAGGCCGAACGGGAGAACCCTGAACTGGTAATGACTAGCTCCCAGCCGGAAGCGGAGAAACCTTCTGGATCGTCTGTCCATCAAAATGTGGTAGTATGCATCCTTGAGGTCTATAGAGCACATCCAGTCGTTCTGCCGCAGAAGGGGGAGAATAGATTGGAGGGTGACCATCCGAAATTTTTCTTTGGGAATGAACAGGTTCAAAGCGGAGAGGTCTAGAATGGGTCTGAGGTCCCCCTTCTTTTTTGGCACTAAAAAGAACCTGGAGTAATAACCCAATCCAGACTGGTCTGGGGGGACGGGCTGGATGGCTCGTTTTTCTAGCAACTTCAGGACCTCTGAAGCCGCTGCCTCCCTTTGATCGGGTGAAACATTGGGGAGGCGTCTGGTTGAGGGGGGGTGGCTTATGAAGGGGATGGTATAACCTCTGGATATGATGCGGAGCACCCATCGATCTGTCATAATGGACTCCCAGTTTGACAGGTGCTCCAACAACCACCCCCCGACTGCCTCCAGAGAGGGACAGCTGGGTAAGCTCTCAGGGCTATAATCCTCCTCGCACAAAACTTGTAACAAGTAAACCAACGAACCTTGGATCCTGGTGAAGAATAATCCTTTATTAAAAAGCACCAACAATTCCGCACACAATAGTTGAAACAAACAGCAAGGACTAAGCGCTTTCACCCTGAAACACAGGGCATCTTCAGAGTACTAATTATGCACTACCTTCTTCATTATATAGTAAAATAGGTATCTAAATTGCACCTCATTAAAACAAATTGTTATTGAAAAATGCTTCATTAATTAATTAACAGACAACCAGTATTAAAGTGAAAGAAACGTAAAACCAAAAAGAAGTCAGATTGCCATTAAAAGTGACTTTGGATATTTAGATGTAGAACCAAATGCATCTGCTCAATAAAACTGTTTGTATTTATATATAAATAAATAATTAAATATAAAGAAGCATATGAATGTTTTTATACAAGTCATTTAAAATTGTATATAAAAAATTTTTTTAAAAAAACTGATTCATTATATGTAAAACGTAATAGTAATAATATTAATAAATTTAATAAATTAGTGAAAATTGTTAAAAATTTTTTATATATATATATAGCAGCATAAAGTATCTTGAAAGTCAAGAATTATGAATTGTAATCATGTTACAGGGAAAATGTACATAGTAAATTCATTTAAATGTGACATATATACGAGGTAGAAAAAAATATATATAAAAAATATATAGAAAATATATAAAAATATATATATAAAAAAAAAAAAAAAAAAAAATATATATGTGTATATGTGTATATGTAGTGCGTATATTGAAATAAATATTATTGAACATTAATCTTGTTGAAATATCAGTATACTTTCACAATGTTCAAAAATTTATCAAAATTATTCTAAATTATCATTTAAAAACATATATATACATATTTATTTAATATAGTTTAATATAATAATAATTATTTATACATAAAACAATATTTATATGAATTGAGATCTAAGCTTTAATATACTAGATATTGAAATTTGTTCATTAATACCAGGTAATGCTGTGGCATTTAATCTTAATTGCCACAAACATTCCTTTGCTTCTAAGATCATCTTTTCATCACCACCACTACATTCTTGATAAAAAATTCTATCAATAATAAAAAATATAAATTTTTTGAAATTGGGACAATTAATACTATGATTGTATAAAGCACTGGTTGTTTTTTTGTTCTTTATATCTCGTAAGTGTTCACTAATTCTTTGCTTGAGTTTTCTAATAGTTTTACCTACATAGAATGCATGACATGCAGTGCAAGTTGCAACATAAACAACCATTTTTGTGTTGCAATTGCACAGTCCTGGACATGTAATTGTCTTAACATAATTATGAATATACAAATAAGGGCCATCATTGATGAATCTACAAATGTGGCACGTTCCACATTTATTCATGTTGGAATTTTTAAACATTTCATAGTTCTTGTGCTGTTCAAATAGATTCTTTAAATTTTTACCTCTACTAAAAGTTATTTTAACTGAGTTACCTAATATTTCTCTTAAGTCTTGACTTAAATCTAAAATACTAGTCCAGGTTTCTTGCATAGCAGTAACTATTTGTTGAGAACAGTTGTTGAAAGGTAAAATGAAAGTGTCATGTCTTGAAGTAGATTGGTTCTTGTTTGTAGTAATATTAGTCGCCAGGGAAATGATGGGTTTGTATAATGTGTTCCTTTTAATTATAATTTCCCTACTCATCTCTTGAGCAAAATTCTTCGGGTATCCTCTAGCCAAAAACATATTTATAAGTGTATCTAATTCATTTTCAAATTTTAATTCATCACTCACTATTCTAGACAATCGCACCATTTGTCCTTTAACTAAATTCTTTTTTTGATGCATAGGATGGCAACTCTCAAAATGTAAAAAAGAATTCGAGTAAGTTTTCTTTCTGTAAATCCCTGAGTGAAACTTGTTATTATCCAAACATAGCGTGATGTCTAAAAAGTTCACATTATTAACAAAGACATGACTAGTAAATCTTAAAAAATCTGTTGTTTTACCCAAAAAATTAATAAATGCATTAAATTCATCCTCAGTTCCTTTCCAAAAAATTAGGATATCATCTAAAAAGCGTAGATATAACAGAACTTTTTTCCAAAAAATGCTTGTAAATACATGTTCTGACTCCCAGTGAGCAAGGACCAAGTTAGCATAAATGGGGGCGCATCTAGCCCCCATGGCAACCCCCTTGATTTGTCTAAAAAGTTCTTTGTTAAAAGAAAGAAAGTTGTTTTCTAGTACTAATTCTAACATTTCGGTGAGTAACCGGTTTTCAGAAATATTGTCTTGATTGTATTTATTTAAACATGCTTCAAACATCTCCAATCCTTGCTCATGAGGAATTACCGTGAATAAATTAACAATATCTACAGTCACCATTAAAAATTCTGTTTTAAAATCAAAGGTGGTCATAAATTGCCTGATGATATCGAGACAATGCCAAGAATCTTTTAAGATATATGGAATAGAATTCATAATAGGCTTACACTTAAAATCAATATAGGCAGCCAAAGGTTCTGTCTTAGATCCCTTGGCTGACACTATCGGTCTGAAAGGAGGGTGGTTCATGTTTTTATGAATCTTGGGAATCCCAAATATAGATGGGGTAATTGGAAATTGAACTGAGATGAAATTATAAGTTTGTTGATCTATTCTCCCATCCATTAGAAGTTCATAAAACAACCAATCGATCTTTTCCCTGGCGACTAATATTACTACAAACAAGAACCAATCTACTTCAAGACATGACACTTTCATTTTACCTTTCAACAACTGTTCTCAACAAATAGTTACTGCTATGCAAGAAACCTGGACTAGTATTTTAGATTTAAGTCAAGACTTAAGAGAAATATTAGGTAACTCAGTTAAAATATAAAATAACTTTTAGTAGAGGTAAAAATTTAAAGAATTTAAAGAATATATTTGAACAGCACAAGAACTATGAAATGTTTAAAAATTCCAACATGAATAAATGTGGAACGTGCCACGTTTGTAGATTCATCAACGATGGCCCTTATTTGTATATTCATAATTATGTTAAGACAATTACATGTCCAGGACTGTGCAATTGCAACACAAAAATGGTTGTTTATGTTGCAACTTGCACTGCATGTCATGCATTCTATGTAGGTAAAACTATTAGAAAACTCAAGCAAAGAATTAGTGAACACTTACGAGATATAAAGAACAAAAAAACAACCAGTGCTTTATACAATCATAGTATTAATTGTTCCAATTTCAAAAAATTTATATTTTTTATTATTGATAGAATTTTTTATCAAGAATGTAGTGGTGGTGATGAAAAGATGATCTTAGAAGCAAAGGAATGTTTGTGGCAATTAAGATTAAATGCCACAGCATTGCCTGGTATTAATGAACAAATTTCAATATCTAGTATATTAAAGCTTAGATCTCAATTCATATAAATATTGTTTTATGTATAAATAATTATTATTATATTAAACTATATTAAATAAATATGTATATATATATGTTTTTAAATGATAATTTAGAATAATTTTGATAAATTTTTGAACATTGTGAAAGTATACTGATATTTCAACAAGATTAATGTTCAATAATATTTATTTCATTATACGCACTACATATACACATATATATATATTTTTTTTTATATATATATTTTTATATATATTTTTTTCTACCTCGTATATATGTCACATTTAAATGAATTTACTATGTACATTTTCCCTGTAACATGATTACAATTCATAATTCTTGACTTTCAAGATACTTTATGCTGCTATATATATATATATAAAAAATTTTTAACAATTTTCACTAATTTATTAAATTTATTAATATTATTACTATTACGTTTTACATATAATGAATCAGTTTTTTTAAAAAAAATTTTTATATACAATTTTAAATGACTTGTATAAAAACATTCATATGCTTCTTTATATTTAATTATTTATTTATATATAAATACAAACAGTTTTATTGAGCAGATGCATTTGGTTCTACATCTAAATATCCAAAGTCACTTTTAATGGCAATCTGACTTCTTTTTGGTTTTACGTTTCTTTCACTTTAATACTGGTTGTCTGTTAATTAATTAATGAAGCATTTTTCAATAACAATTTGTTTTAATGAGGTGCAATTTAGATACCTATTTTACTATATAATGAAGAAGGTAGTGCATAATTAGTACTCTGAAGATGCCCTGTGTTTCAGGGTGAAAGCGCTTAGTCCTTGCTGTTTGTTTCAACTATTGTGTGCGGAATTGTTGGTGCTTTTTAATAAAGGATTATTCTTCACCAGGATCCAAGGTTCGTTGGTTTACTTGTTACAAGCTCTCAGGGCTGCTGCGCGGGTCTATCCGGGAAGGGTTCCCTGGACCCGAAGTTACGCAGTCCCCCTCTGCCTCTGGGCCAGTGTCCACCTTGTCCTCCTCTGCCTCTAGAGGACGAGGGGTCCAAAGCTGGATGGGATTGCTGGGACTTACAGAACCACAGCTTCTTTTGTCCCCTCTGATTCCTAGAAAAGGATCGTTGGGGATTAGAGAAGCGGACCCCGATGGCAGACAGCGTCTTCTCATCCTTCTCGCTTTGGACCAGCGTCTCGCGAATGGTCTTGCCGAAGAGCGAAGATCTGTCAAAGGGTGCATTCGCAAAGGACGCCTTGAAAGGATCCGTGAAATCGCAAAGACGGAGCCAGGTGTGATGTCGCAAGACGACCCCGGCTCTGCTGGCCCTAGCGGCTCCCTCCGTGGCATGGGAGAGTAGACGCATGGACGTGTTAGAGATGGATTTCAGAGTGGCCATCCGAGTCGAGAAAACTTTCTTGTCCTCGATCGACATGGACTCCGGGGGGGCTGCAGCGTATTCCTTAATTAAGTCTCATTGCAGTCTAATGGTATGTGCCATATAGTTCAGCGCCCTTATAGAAAAGGTAGCTGAACTAAACATCTGCTTCCCAATGCGGTCCAATGCCTGAGATTCCTTATCTGGCAGGTGAACCGACGAACTCTCTTGTGCGAGTTCTCTGTTGGTGGCAGCCGCCATCAACATGGCATCCACGGGGGTTCCCTTGGCCCAAGACTGTCTATCCACTGGGGGGCTAAGGATCTTGTTGGGTCGCTTCGGGATAGGCTCCACGGTGTCGGGCTCCTTCCACGCCCTGGTAGTAATTAGGTCTACCAGGAGGTCAGCCGGAGAGGACACCCAGGAGGTAGAAGGGCCTGCCTCAAACGCATCCAGGAACACGGATTCATCCGCGGAAGGTTTTTGGGCAGACCACCCCCCTCTAATACGCAACATTTCCATGATGTCTCCGAAGGAGACATCCTCGGGGGGTGACCTTGGGGAACCTTCCCCTTCATCTAAATCCGTGTCGGTTGTAACGGACTTGGGGGAGTCCAGGTGCCTCCTCTTGCACCGACGTTTACGAGGGACCTCCTCAGTGGGACTGTCTGAAGAGGGCTCGTCAACGGGGTCCTGTTCCTCCAAGGGAACCAACTGGAGGGCTTGAGCAGGCTGTCCCGATGGTCGGATGATGGAGGATAGACCCACATGCAGCGGGGGTACGGGAGGATCTGACGCCCGAACCGGGTACCTGGAGGTCCTCGACAGTACCCTCTCCACAACCTCAAAAGCCGAAGGAGAGCTACTCTCGCCAGGCTTCGAGAGCAACCTCCGCGGCTCCGAGGTAGGGATTGGGGTCGGAGCCGATGCAGCCGGAGCCGAGAGAGAGGTGTGCTCCGAACCCAACGGAGCCGATGACACACCAGCTCCCCCGGATCCGATGCTCAGCCCTCGGCCCCCGAGAGGTCGGATCCAACAGACTCGAAGGCACAGTCGGCGTCGAAGCGACCGGAGCTATCGGCGCCGACGAATCCCCGGTTCCGAAAGGGCCCGGATCTGATGACTCCGAGACCCGAAAACGGGTCAGAGAAGGAGTAATCGGAGCAAACATGGGGGCCGCACTCCCCCCCAGGGGGGGAGGCAAGAGCACCCCCATCTGCATCTGGGTCTGGATGAATCGGCGCATCATCCGATCCATATCAGCTTCAGTGAGGCTTCTCGTTGATCATGAAGAAGTCATCAAAGCGGGCCAGGAGGGCCGCCTCGATGACCTCGAGGGAGACCGATACTCCTCCTCCGGCTCCAGCGAAAAGCTAGGTGAACGGAGCCGAGAGGGGGAGGATCCAGAGACCCTCGAGGGAGACCTAGCCAGTTTAGACGGCGGGGCTGAGGGTTGAGTCTCAGCCCACCTTTTGTGGGACTTATGTCCCTTGTCTTTGTGTCTTTTCTCCACCATAGTGGTGGTACTTGAGTCCCCCAAACTCGCAACCAAAGAGGGAGGTTGAGTCCCAGGTTGAGTTGGGGGCACAGAAGGTGAGAGGGCTGCCGAGATAGCCTGTGCCTGAGAGGGGGAGGAAGAAGAAGTCGATTCCTGAGGCAACAAGCCCGCCAGGATCAGCTTGTTCTTCCTGTCCCTGAGAGCTCGGGGATTAAAGGCCGCACAGATTGTGCAGACCGATGACAAGTGGGCCGCCCCCAAGCATAAAATGCATTGAGTGTGGCCATCTGCCGGTGAAAGCTTATGGCCACACTCAGTACATTTTGAGAACACCGCCTTAGGCCCTTCAGCCATAACACCACTCACACCAAACACTAAGAGGGGGGAGGGTGAAAAAGCGGGAACTACAAGAAAACTAGTTAGAAGGGGAAAATAAAGGTATCTAACTAAACTACACTAAGCTAACTAACCCCAGGAACTACACACTCTCACAACTAGAAATATCTTCTTTTTTTTTTTGGTCACAAAAAAAAAAGGTCAATCTCACCAAAGGCCAAGGAGCTCTTCATACGTAGCTGCTTCATCCGCGGCAAAAAACGATCTGAGGTAATGTAGCACATGGCAGGGAATTATGGGTAGGGGAGAGGAGCTAGGAGCTCGGATCTTGTAGCTTGGAAAGCTGCCGGCTCGGATCTGAGATCAGATCCGATACCCACAGGTTGCATAGCAAATGAAGTAACTACTTCAGATATCAGCGTTCGCTATTTTAAGCGTTCGCTGATTTAATACCCTGGAGCTCCTCCCCTTACCCACAACCCTCTCTTCTGCTGAAATTGCGCAGATCGAGTTTGGCCTCTAGTTAATGTACCAATTATACCAAAAATACACCCAGCCACAAGCATAATCTAAATGAAGTTATATATCAGCTATAGCAGAAGGAAAAAAGAAAGAAAGAGAAAAAGAAGACTGGAGCTCATGCAGCAAAGCTGACAGGAAATAATCCTCAGGATATACTAGGAGCTAATATAAAAAGAGCTTATAAAATAAGAGTGGGCTGGAGCGTGGGAGGTTGAAGAAGCACAAAAACAGACATCACAGATGCATAGTTATGGTAAGTACCTTACTTTTATATCTGATGTTGCCTTGTTCATCCTTTCCTTAACTGATGGGACAGAGTCCCCAGCTAGAGAAATCCTAGCTGCTCCTCAAGAAAGGATATTCCAGAGTACAGTGCAGCCAAATGCTGTCCTCTTCCTAGATAAGATGTCCAATTTGTAATGCACTATAAAGGTATAAGCTTTGGAGCATGTGGCAGTTGCACAGATGTCATATATAGAAGTTCTAAAACGTAGATGACGTGGCCATAGATCTGGTGGAATGAGTCGTATGTGGTTTAGGTAATGTCAGTCCTTTATTCTTATAGTAAAAGGAAATGCTATCAGTGAGCCATCTGGCTAAAGTTACTTTAGATGCTGCCTTGCCAAATTTAGCTTTGGAAAAGGATACAAACAATTGGTCTAATTTTCTGAAATCTCTAGTTCTGTGAATATAGAATCTAAGTTGTCTATGAACATCTAGTAGATTCAGCATGTGTTCTCTCTTGTTGGAAAAACACGGAAAGAAAACACGTAGATTGATGGACTGGTTGATAGTTGTCTCTGATGCCACCTTGGGTAGAAAAGAAGGCTTAGTCCAAAGGGTACCCTATTCTGATAAAAAAATCAGATATGGCAACTGGGAAGAAAGCACCTGGAGTTCTGATAGTCATCTAGCTGATGTAATGATGATTTGGAAAATCGTTTTCAATGATAAGAACTTTAAGTCTAAGTTTGCTGTAGGCTCAAAGCGAAGCTGAGTCAAAGCTTGAAGAAGTATTGTTAAATCTCGTGGAAGAGTGGGGTCCCTAAAAGGAGGCTGAAGAAAAAGGTACCTTTAAGAAAGGGCTTACATAATCTCAGACAGGCCAAGAAAAACAAGTTATGTTCTTACCATAACATTCCATCTGTGTTGTTGACCTTCATTCATTCATTACTGATGGGTATTGGTTCCATCCTTGGAACCGAGTCTGCTGTTATAACAAGCTCGCGATATCCAAAAAAACTCTCGAGCTAAGCTTACCCATAGTGCCCCTCTCTTTATCACCTCAGATCGAGTTTGCCCATAAGAAAGAAAGAGGGAAAGTGGAGGCTTTGTCTGAGCAAGGTAGGACCAAATCCGAACCTCCAGGAGTCTTTCAAAGGAGGATGGCAGGTGGGAGGTAATGAATGAATGAAGATCAACATAGATGGAAAGTTATGGTAAGAACATAACATCTTTACCTGATGTTGTTAATCTTCATTCATTCATTACTGATGGGACAGAGTCCCTAGCTACATTATTTCCTGGGCGGCCCTATGGAAGGATATTCCTGAGCACCACTGAACCAAAGGAAGCTCTCCCCCTGGAGACTAAATCCAATTTGTAATGAGTGATAAAAGTATGAGGGGTAGCCCATGTTGCTGCTGCACAAATGTGATCCATTGAAGCTCTTGCATGGAAGGCAACAGATGTCGCAACTGATCTAGTTGAATGCACTTTGACCTTAGCTGGTAGAAGAGCTTTGTTTTGTTGATAGGTAAAGAAAATGCAATCTCTCAACCATTTAGATGGGGTCACTTTGGAAAGAGATTTTCCCATTTTTTGTCGTGAGAAGGATATGAATAATTGGTCAGATTTTCGTAGGGATTTAGTCTTCTCCAAGTAAAATCACAATTGTCTATGCACATCAAGAAAATGTAGGGAATATTCTCCTTTGTTAGAAAAATATGGAAAGAAGACTGGCAGATCCATTGTTTGATTAATAGTCAAATCCGAAATAACTTTGGGTAAGAAGGTGGGATTAGTCCAGACTGATATTCTGACTTTATGGAAAACCATGTAAGGATGTTTTATGCACAAGACCTGTAGTTCAGATATTCGCCTTGCTGAGGTAATATCTGCCAAGAATAAAGTTTTCCAGAATAAAAATTTTATATTGCAAGTGCCAGAAGGTTTGAAAGGAGAACGAGTCAAGGATTGTAGAACTAGTGTCAAATTCCAGGGTTCGATTGGCTCTTTGAAGGGTGGTCTAATGTGCATGACACCTTTCAAAAAGGCTTTACAGACATGGTGAGAAATCAAGGACGAGTCCTGGAAGCCATTGTGGAAGTTAGAGATAGCTGCCAGGTGTACTCAAATAGTTGAATCTGCTGCTCCCAAATGGAGGATATTCAATAAATAGTTCAATACAGAAGGAAGCAAAGCTGTAAAGGGGTCTATTCCCTTCTCTAAAGACCAAATTATGAATCTTTTCCACTTGCTGAGATAAAGTTTCCTGGTGGATGGTTTATGGGAAGCCAGAAGAATGTTACGTACAGGGAAGGATAGATTATTTTGCCTGGTAATTACTGGAAGTGGAGGAACCAAGCTGTCAACTTCAGACTCGATATGTTTGGATGTATCAACCCTTGTGGGTGTGACAGCAATTCCGGAGTTGGATCCAAAATCCATGGCTGGTGTACTAGATGAGGCCAAAGAAAGGGAAACCAAACTTGTCAGTGCCAATAGGGTGTAATGAGGATTACTTTGCTTCGCAACCGAAGAGCTTTCTTTAGAAATTGTGGGATCAGAGAAAGGGGAGGGGAAAGCTTAAAGAAGTCTTGCAGGCCAATTGTGTACTAGAACATCCCTCGGGTACTCCCCCTACGGGGGAATTAGGACAAAGTAGCTACTGCATTTGTGGTTTGCGGGGGATGCAAATAGATCACAGCAAGGCTGACCCCAGAGACTGAAGACCTTCACTGCTATGACAGGGTTGAGGGGCCACTTGTGAGGCAGGGGAATGCATTTGCTCAGTTTGTCTGCAATTACGTTGGAATCCCCAGGAATGTGCATTGCTATCCGAAAGCGGTTGGAAGATATCACCCACTGCCAAATTATCATGGCTTCCCAACACGATTAGGACTTGGTTCCCCCTTGTTTGTTGATATACCAGACTACGGACATGTTGTCCGACTGGATAGCAATTGTCCCTGACGGGAGGACAGATTGGAATGCTTGCAACACTAGAAGCACTGCCCTCAGTTCTAGAACACTGATATGCAAGTTGGACTCCACGGCGGACCAAGTGCCTTGGACTGTCTTTCCCTGGAAGTGCCCCCCCACCCCATCAGGGAAGCATCAGTGGTCACTATGGCCTTGAGCTGAAAGCGGGAGAAAAGACGACTCCATAAGTCGTTTTCTAGCTTCATCCTCCAAAATAAATCTTGTCTGCATTGATTTGTTATGAGGATCTGAAAGGACAAAGGATGAGTCAAAGGGGAGCACTGTTTACTTAACAACTTAGGCTATGGCTATAATTTGGCTTCTAGAAACAACAGTCTAAAGACTTCTCATCTTCTCCTTGTCGATAATTTAAAACTGTATAGCTCATCAGATGAGAAACTGAAAGCACAGCTGCAGGTTGTCAAAACTTTTTCAGATGATATCAGAATGTCATTTGGCCTTGATAAATGTGCAAAAGCAACCTTTAAAGCAGGAAAACTGCAGCACCAGGAAAGCATCAGTTTGGGACAAGAATGTGATATAAAAGAACTTGAACAAGAGGGAGTGTACAGTATAAATACTTGGGAATTGATGAAGGATCAGCAATAAAACATAAACAAATGCAAGTAAAACATAGTACAGAATATTTTAGAAGACTTAAATTAATCCTGAAAACAGCACTGACATCTATGAACAAAATCCAAGCTATAAACTAATTTGCTCTTCCTGTCCTAACTTACAGTTTTAGAGTGACTTCTTCTTCTTTTGGCTTTTCCCGGTTAGGGGTCGCCAAAGCGGAACTTCGGTCCGCTAATGATTGGCAGTAGATTTTTACGGTGCCAAGGTGCCAGCCCGACACCCAACCTTCAACGAAGGCACGCCCATTCACGCATGTTTTTCGAATGCCACTCGACCGCAGGGAGGACATGCAGATTCCACCCAGAAGGAGCTCCAGCCGAGAATCGAACTGGAGTGATTAGCCCTAAAATATGCTGGAAAGATTAGATATTAAAACAAGAAGGATGCTTCATGCTCACCAAATGATTTACAAAAATCAGTGCATACCAAGATTATATATTCCCCATTCCGAAGGAGGGATGGGCCTCCTTGAAATTAATTACATGTATAGATCTGCAATCGTGGGACTCCACACATGTCTGCTGACCCCATGAGACCCAAATGTAATGAAGGTTTTGAAACATGAGGAGAATAAATCTAAGATGAGTTCCCTGCTTAACTTAGCAGAAGCATATCAATGTCAAGCAGGAATTGAAATCAAACCAGAAGTAGATAAAAATCAGGCAGCAACTGAATGTGTCAAAAAACAAAAGAAAGAATATAAGGTGAATGATCAGATGAAAAGACAAGAAATGTGGAAAATGCAAAAATATAATTGCAAGTATAGAAAACTTCTGGAAGAGCCTCATGTTGATCAGGATCAAACACAGGAATGGTTAAGAGAAGTGAATTCAAACCAAGAGATGAAAGATTAATTTTGGCGGCACAAGATAGTGGGCTACGTACATGTTGGTTTACAAAGTCCATTGAACATTTGAGAGAAACAGACAAATGTAGATTTTGTAAAACAGAATTGGAAACTGTCGCACATCTAGTTGCTGGTTGTGACATACTAATGGCAAAAGGACTGTATACTGAAAGCCATAATAATGTGGGAAGACTGCTGCACTGGGGATTGTGCAAACATTATGGTGCTGAAGTGACTGAAAAACACTGGAAACACAAGCCACAAAGCATCATAAAAAATGATGGTCTACATCACATGGGATCATCCATTACCAACAGTTCAAACGATAGATGCTAGAAAACCGGATATAGTGGCCCATGAAAAGAAGACAAAAGTAATCACTGAAATCGCCACACCCAGGGACTACAGTGTCTTGCACACAGAGAAACAAAAAGTTAAAAAAATATCAGGATTTGCAAGCAGAAACGAGAGCAATGTGGAAGAAAGATACCTAAATAGTTCCTATAGTAGTAGCAGCAACAGATCTTATAAAAAAGAATCTAAAATCTTATTTGGATACATTACCAATACATGTAACTCCATACGAATTACAGAAGGAGTGATTACTGGGCACATTGCGGTTGATGCGAAGACCACATTTAGCTGACATCAAAGAGTGAAACAATACTAATTTCATGAACTTTAATCGTACTTTGACTTAGGAATGGGGTCCATTCCCATCATGGTATTTGAAACTCAAAAGATTTGGAGAAATTAAAAACGGGCAAGACCACTGTGTTACTAAAAGGCACTGTAGAAGAATCTTCATGTGTAGTCTTGCCAGGGGAAATATAGTAATCAATACTGCCATTGATCCTAGTAGCTGAATGACTGCCTGAGCTTTAACCTTGTCCTGAGAGAGTATCACCTGGAGCTGATACCTTAGTCTTTCTAACCTGTGAAGTGGGAGAGAGACTAGGCAAGACTGAGTGTCGAAAGTTGCCCCTATGAAATCCAGATTTTGAGAAGGAGTCAGCTTGCATTTTTCTTCCTTTATTGAAATCCCTAAGGATTTTGCTAGCTTTAGGGTGTAATGTAAGGCTATAACTAGTAGACGTTTGGTGGGGGCAGTAAGGAACCAAGCGTCTAAATACAGAAATACCCAAAATCCATGCAGTCTCAAGTGAGCTGTTACCACTGCCATGCATTTGGTGAACACTCTGGGGGCTGTAGTGAGAGACCAAAGAGCAGCGCTCGGAATTAGTAATGGCTGACTCCCAGCTGGAAGTGGAGGAATCTCCTGCAGCATTTGTCCATTTTTATGTGGTAATACACATCCTGAAGATCTGTCAAACACATCCAATTGTCTTTCTCTAGAAACGGGAGGATAGACTGAACCATGACCATCTGGAATTTTGTCTGCTTAACAAATCTGTTTAGGATACTGAGGTCCAAGATTAGCTTCCAGTCCCCTGTCTTTTTTGGCACTTAAAAACCTTGAGTAAAATCCGCATTCTATCTGGCCTGGTGGGAGTGTTTGCTGCTGCTTCCCATTGACTGGGTGGAACATCGGGAATATGCTTTAACAGCCTCGGGTAAAGATTACAAGGGATGAAATAACCTCTGGTAATTATCATCTGCACCCAATAATCTGTGGTTATGAATTTCCAGGAAAGTTTGTGCAGAGAAAACCGTCCCCTGACTGCTTCCAAAGGTAAACAATCAGGCTGCTCCTCAGGAGAAGTGATAGGGCTGTCCAGAGAAAGAATCTCTGGATCCCTGATTACATGGACACTGCTCTGCCTCTGGAGGGACATCTTCCAAATAAGTTTTCCCCTCTGCCCTGGGAAGTAAACTCGGCGCGTGTGTCATGGAAAGGACCCTGGGATTTCTTATACCACATATTTCCACTCCTCTGATTTCTATAGTAGGATCGTTGAGGGGTGGAAAAATGCATGCCCATGGCAGACAGGGTCTTACCGTCCTTTTCACACCTGGCTAATGTGTCTTTTACCTTTGGGCCAAAAAGAGAAGAGGCTTCCACGGGAGCACTGAGAAAGGAAGATTTAAAAGGGTCTGCAAAATAACATAGGCGCATCCAGGCATGATGTCTGATGACAACACCTGCACCCACTGCTCTACCCGCCCCTTCGGTAGTATGAAAAATCAACCGCATGGACTAGATATTGACACCAGGGTGGCAAGCTGTGAGACAACTTTGTTGCATACCTCATCAGAAACTGCTCCTGCTAGGGTTTCCAAGAGTTCTGAGATTAGGTC